>NW_009636489.1:244279-247167 GCF_000690535.1 Cariama cristata | reverse complement strand
TTTTTTTTTTTTTTTTGCCGCCCCCCCCCCCCCCGCCACTTACTGGAAGAGGCAACAACTTCTTTCACCCTCTAACGTATTATATTCAGGATACTCCAGGTACACAGTGCAGTAGTAAAGTGCCAAAGCTCAGTAAAGAAACTGGATCTGTTTGCAGGGTGCAACGCAATGCTTCTCATATGTAACATGCCTATGATATGACCCCCAAAAAAGTCTTCCAAAATCTGCTTTTTACAGCACAGTTGAGACTTGAGAAGTTCTATTACATAAATAATTGGTGAGGCTGCAAGGTCTGCCTAGATTTTCTTATTAGAAGATTTTTTTTTTAATTTATTTTTATTCCCCAAATCTTGATTTGGGCTGAAATTTTCTCTGCTGGGTGTCTGCTGCAGAGTGAAGTATATCATTCTCAGGAAAAGCAAAGTTTAGCAGGGTTAAGCGAAAAGTACATGCTAAATTCTGGTGAATTTTCTTTGTAAAGTCTTATCACCAAGTGGGACTGAAAGATTGTATTTTGAGTGGGGGCTTGCATTGTTTTTAGAGGGATGTCTTCTCTATCTCTCTCTTTGTGGATTTGACAAATTTAGCCAAATTTTTAAGTTTTTGAAAGTCTGCGGCGTACGTAAGATCAGTAAACACTTTTCAGGTGGCAGAAAGATCTCCTAAGAAGAGGAGAAATAAAGCTGGAGGGGAGAGGGAGGCTGAGAGAGGAGCTCAGACAAAGGAGCTGAAATCCTGCCTGGAAGGAGGCTGCGGCAGCGCACGTGGGATTGGGCAGGTTTTGAGGAATATGCAGGGGACGATGGAGCTGGGGACCTGGCCTGCCAAGCAGGGGTTAATTGCCTGTGTTTAAGTGCCTGAAGAACAGAGGAAGGAAGCACCTGGGTGAAGAGGGGGACTGTAATGGAGAGGCTGGACAGATTAGAGCAGAAATGAGCAAGAAGGTCAAGGGTTGTGTCAGTAAATACAGTTATCTGTGTCCATCACAGCAAATGCCTTCCTTCTGGCTCCAGAGTACCTGGAATAGCAACTCAGGTCCTTGAGTTTCAGGATTTGTCTGCTACCAGCAAATAGTCACCGCATCGATTGGCAAAGCCTTCTACCCCTTCTGAAAAATCAAATTGAGTCCCAAATTAGTGGTTCCTTTTGGCTTAGTATCCTCGTGATTTGCCTCTATGTGCCGTGGAAGTAAATTAACTGTGAATTAGTGCCAGAGCCATAAGGAACTCACACAGAAGTTAATAGTTCTGTCTTCATAGCAGGGACTGAATAATGTGCAGCAGAGTAAGACCTAGGCAAGTACATAGACGAATACAAACAAAATATTGAAGAAATGCAGTCTGTGCAGAGGCAAGGGTTCCCAAGGCAAAATATATGATTATGTAATTAAGAGTGGTATCCTAATGCGGAGGCAGTGAGTAAAGGCTCTGCAGGCATCCTTCATTCCAGTGTGTCCTAGCTCTGCTTTGCTACCTGAATAATGATCTTTAATTTCCACGTTTTGTGAGATATATTTATCATTGCACTTTTCACCTACCTCCTGCACAGTGTTGAGTGTCAGCAATTCACTGTACACCATCCCTCAGTAGCAATGTTATTTTTCTTGCTCTGGAAATGCCAAAGCTAAAGTTGCCCACATAACCGCAGCTCTGGTCCCCTGTGTAAACACATTACAAGACAGTCTTTAATTACATGAGAGTTGTGTTTTTTTTTTTCTTCCCCTGCTGCATGATGCTCAGAGACATCTGGCCATATCGTTCAAAGTGTGGCCCAGGCCTTATTTACCTCACACTATACAAACAGTGTACTGAATACAAAATTATTGATTTGCTCTTGGGTGTTTCAGCTGTGCTCTCAGCAGAGCATTTGACTACTTTATAGACACATGTGGATTTGAATTCACAGCACCCCTGTGAGACAAGAGGGTGACAGTATTCCCACCTTGTAGATGGGGAGCTGAGTCACAGGGAGATTAAGGTCGAAGGACCCACTGATTTTGGGGCTCCAGTTTGATGTTTCTGAGTACTTAGTGTTTTTATAGCTCAATATATGTTCAAAGCACAGCTCCCAGAGACTTCAATTACAGCTTCCAGCACTCAGCACTTTGCAAATCAGCCCCCGGGGTTTCAAGTCAGGCATCCAGAAAATGAGGAACACACAGTTAGTGACCACCTGTGGTTTATAACTTGGCCAAATGTGTGTGGATTTTCATGGTAATAGCAAAAGGCACCTCTCTTATTCCTGGGTGATGCTTTTCTCTCTCTGTCAAGCCAACTGATCCCTGCAATAAAACACAGAGTGCTGCTATGGTCTCTCAGCAGAGCAGTCCCGCATCTTGTGGAGGAGGGATGCAAGAGGAAGGGACTGTTGTCGTTACTAGCAAAACAATACTGTTTTCTTTTATGTCACTTGTGACAACAGCTGAAATCACCTTTGTGAAAGTTTTAACATGGCTTTTCTGTTTCGAAGATGCAGCAACTCGCCTCCAAAGTTTTAAGCCTCAACAGTAAAATTGGGCAAAGTTATGGGAGATTAAAAGCAAGATCTTAGCCTGGTAGGTAGTGGGCACCCCACTGCTGGGACTGCTGCCTGCTTTACTTCTAATGCTCTCCAGCAGTATACTGAAGGTGAAGCGGTGATAAACTGAGGCCAATACTCTGTTTCTGCATAGTATTGGTGTGGGAAAAGAAGTACCTTTTAGCTGTGTTCAGCCTGGGGCAAGTTTTTATGGTAGAGTGGTGAAACACTTGAAAGTGATATTTTTAACGGAGATGTCCCTGGCAGACCATAATTATAGCTATGCAAGTGGCTTTCATTAAAAAAAAAGTGAAAACCAAAAAAAAACCCAACCAAAAAAACACATTTAAAATTTGAGCAATGTGGAGCTG
>NW_009636489.1:225044-244248 GCF_000690535.1 Cariama cristata | reverse complement strand
GCTCGAATGCCGAAACATAGGTCACTACCTTTGATAGTAATAACAACAGAAAGATAGCAGCGTCAAGGCAGGGAGGATGCATTATATAAATGAAATAATAAACATGATTTGTTTTCTCGAAATACAGAGAGGTAAAACTGAATTAATCTCATGGTTTTATCTATGTTTTGCACCTTGTTCTATGTGCTGGCAGATGCTTATTGCTGAATAAGGTGAAACAGAGCTGATGAAATGAGCTGGAGGTTGCTTCAATTTCACAAGGAGAGAAATACCTGAAATATCAGCTTGCAGAATTCTGAAAACTAGGGTGAGCTTCACTGTGGGGAGAACAGGAGGCAGGATGCACAGAAAGATGCCAGGTGGTTTGGACAGAGGAAACCTACACTGACAATTGATCCCTGGGAACTGTGAGATCCTGGGAAAACTCAGGAATTGCTTCAAAAGAGGTCAGTAGAGCCGAAAGAAAACCACAGGGAACGGACCACTAAGAACTCATAAGAATCCAGTCTCCTTAGAGGAGCAATACACGTGAAGAAATGGCTGCTCTTAGTTTGCTGGGCTTCTTGTTTACTGTAAGTTCACAGTGCTGATGATGAGGTTGCTCCTTGGCAGCAGTGTATTTTGCGCATTAGTTTTTTCCATTGTTTCACAAGAAAATCGAGAAGGATAGCTGGTGGACAGAGTCAGATTGCAAGGCAGCAGCTCCTCATGCATTCATGCTTGACGCTACCATTGCAGGCCTTTCAAGGTGCAATGGACTGTCCAGCATCATATTATCATAAAAAGCTTGGTTATGACAAAGAAACCCTAGACATTGGAGAAAGCATCGGATAGGCTTCTCCCTACTGTTTCCAAGTAATTCCCCTTGCTATCTCTAGGTTGGCAGGTATGTTCTGAAGAACAACATTTGAGACCATCCCTTAAAAATATGGAAAAATGGAGAGAAAAGATACCTGCAAGGAATGGAACAAGGAAGAAAGTGTCTTCCTTGCCTGAGTCCAGCTGAATCCTGCTCACTCTTTTGTGAGCAGCTACCTTATATCAATGAAATTATTTGCACCAGATAGGTGAGCAGGACTTGTTCCCTGGCATCGTTTAGAGGGCTTGGAGGAAAAGCAACCTATACCTGAAGGAAACAAAAAACAAACAGAAAAGAAACTTCCCAGCTTCTTTTATCAGCAGTCCTTTACAGGTCACCTTTAAAAGGTTTACATTTGCAGCATCAGTATTTGAACCTTCTTTCTGTACAATCTGTGTGTGTAAGCTGAAGCAAGACTGAGTGCCTGAAAAATGCAGAGGCTAATTACAGCAGTGTGAAAGTAAAATAATGAGAGCTTGAGAATGTGACTGATAAGCAGTTAGATAATAGACTAACAAGCAGGATGTCTGTAGTCCATCAAAGGGCTAATGAAGGTCTCTATGTCCTCTGCTATTGCCTGAGGAGGATGTACAGATGGAAAATATCCCAGAAATGGCATTTAAGGATATACACCATGTACTGACTGCTTGGTGATATAACGATTGGATTCAGTGAGTGTTTAACCTATGGATAAAGCAATTACTCAATTAAAAAGTGCACACTAGATGCTGATAACCAAGTGGGACATGCTTGAAAGAAATGTTTACAAAGGAGGTGGTGCTTGGTTTCTTTGCACTGAGGCTACTCCATGCGGTTTGGCCACCTGCCCACTGAACTGGGCTTTCAGCCTGTGGTCCTACGTTGGTTTCGATGCCCCAGCAAGGTGGCACGGCAAGACTGATGGGGACTGGTGCCTGGGGCTGGCCAGCTTGGTAACAGGCGATGGAGCCGCTGGTCTTAGAGTTAAAGGGGGCATCACATCCTCACGTGCGTCCCTTCATGTGTCACAGTAATGCAAGAGGACCTTTACTGATAACAGCTCTGCTGAACGCTGATGCCTCTGCTGTGTTTTCAACCTCTGTCAGCTGACTGTCTTTTCTTGCTAAACATGCAAATTCTGACCCTTTGGGGTGAGCTATTCCAGACAGGGAAATTGGGGAGTTGAGCACTCTGGCAGGCTCAGAAAATGAAAGAAAACAAAAGAACAAACAAGTAAACCCATGACCGGAAAAGATTAATAAAAAAAAAAAGACATTTTGGCCATTTGGTCATAAATAGTACTGTTCAATAGCACAAGAAATCATGCAGACTGTGCAGGGAGACATAAAACCACTGAATTATGTATTAATATGTCATATAAAAGGAAAAAGTACTAAAGAAATACTGTAGGAAAAATAAATAAAACCACCATTAAAAGTGAACATGTCCCATTTGGTCAGTTATGCCAAACATAAAACAACAGAAAGCGCAGTTTGGAAGTTAACAACACTTTTAATTTTACTACTGACTTTTCCATTATAAGCCATACAAAGGTGTGGTTAGACCATAGGCTCAGGAATTGATTTTATGTCTGTGCTCATCTAAATCAGTGGGCTTTTAAGATATTTATCTAGATCTGTATATATGTATGAAGGAAGAGAGGAAGAAAGAAGTTGGGAAGCTAGGGATGTGTGAACTGCCTGATGTTAAATTGGAGGTGATACTCTCTCAAAGGAGCTGTTTGGGTAAAAGGAACCGGAGCTGAAACCTGCTGGAGGTGGCCACGAGGCCGGTGCTTTCCAGCTGTTGGGTCTGCGGAGGTGGGATGCACGCACATGTGGAAAAGCAATGTCCTGCTCGCAGCAGCCCAGGCAGTCCTGTACGGAGGAGGCACCGTTCAACAGTGCCCATGGGGGATGGCTCAGCCCCGCTCAGGTTCCAGCTTCGATTTCATTCTGTCCCTCAAATGTCTCTGGCTTTAACGTGAGCTGACAGGTGTGGTGGCCAGCCGGCCTCGCAGAGCAAGCTTTGGAAGACTGGCAGGACGTGGGAAAGGGGCTGCCCACGTTTGCACAGCTGGGCCTGCTCTGTCGGGGACCCAGGATGGTCAGTTTGCCCACCGAGTTGCAGGAGGGCAGCCAGGCGGGGTGGGGACTGTGAAATGTATCTGTCAGGCCCGGGCTGCTCAGATCTGTCAGCTGTTGAGCCGCTCCCTTGCTGTGAAAGGCAATGGCAGCAGACCACAGCGCCATGTTGCCTGGCTGCAGCCAGCTGACGAGTCCATGCTCAGCTGCAAGCGCCAGGATCTCCTCTCATGCACACAAACCTCTAGAGGGATTAAAATGGAAAAAAAAAAAAAAGAGGGGGAAAAGATTTTGCTAGCAGAAAAAGCGCAAATGACACAGAAACCGCTGTGCTGCTGCTTCATTAAACACATTGGCCTGCTAGAGCTGCATTGCAGATATCCTCTCAGTGTATTTTAAACAGTAAAATTCCCTTTGGTCAACTGCTGCGATTCGCCTGCTTTTCTTAGTCCACGCACGGCGATGCCGGTAACATCTTCGTTGGGAGGGGAGAGGGGCCCGGAGCTGTGGTGGTGACAGCTGGGGCTGGGCCGGGGCCTGGGGCATCTGCTCCCGGCTGCCACCCCCTGCTCCTGGCCCCCGGCCGCGGCCTGACAGGGCTGTGCTCTCTGCGCGGGGCAGGGGCTGCAAACAACGCCAAACGGAGGCAGCCGGGCCTACCAAAGCTTATCTTTCTTTCTGGGGACAAACGGGGACATCTGTAAAATGTGTCACCTCTGCAGAGAGGGGGGTTGGGGAAAGGGCCTGGCTTGGCTTTGGCCTGCGATTTCACAGAGCCCCGTCTTCAGGGTCCTTTTCGGCAGAGCCCATCTCCAGCGCTGAGAAAATGCTGCTTTTGGATACCGTTTTGCTTTAACACTGTCTCAGGCTTCTGAAATTATGGAACATGAGAGCAGGGAGAAAGAAAGAATAGGAGGCAAGCATGTAAATAATCACAATTAATCTGAAGGTCTAATGGCCTGCCTGCCTTCCTACTGTAATTCACCATATGCTCTAGTACTTGTGTGAGACTCCCCGGCTCACGTGTTGTTAGTTTATGTAAGTGTGTGCAGACCTTTGGCAAATTTGTAGTTTTATTATGTAGAAGCTAGCATTTAGCTTTCTTGTTGTGGGTATGTTGTAGCATATGTTAGTGTTTATGTTGCAGGGAAAATGAATCTCTTGACTAGAAAATATCTTCTTCTAATATTCTAGCGATTTGTTATTTTGACCTTTTTTGTAATGATGTTTTGTCAATAGCAAAGGCAAAGCTGAGTGGGGCGGGCCAGGTAAAGGCTAGTCATTTGTGTGTGACACCCATGGTGTATTATTTCTTCTGGGTCCTTGAGGGGATAATCACATCCAGGTATGATTCAGAAGGTCGACCTGAATTGGAGGGAAACGATTTCTCAGAATTGGGTATGAAATGGGAAGTGATTTCCCTCCCCTTCAGTTGGAAAAACCTATGTATAGCAGGGATGCTATGCCTTCTATTTTTTAGTTTTCTGTCTATATGGGTTGCCCTTTGCAATTCTTTTTTTTCGAGACAATTTTATTTTTAACTTTGTCATGGCAAAATCTTCAATGTTTTCAGTAGGAAAATATGTTTACATCATTGATATCTGTTTTCTCCAGGACCAGCAAAGAGGAGCCCACAATATGTTATTACTGGACCAAGGCCAATAGATAACATGCTGTGATTTTCCACAATTAATGAGAGAAAAAAAAAAACTTTAGTTCTAGCAGCAGTTTGAAGTGTTTCAGAATTTGGGGTCTAGTTTTTTTTCTAAAAGGCTGTGTGGGAAATGTCAAAACTTATGAGTTCCAGGGTACCTGGATTTGGCATAAAGCCTGCGCCAGCCCTGATGATTGGCACTGCAGCCAAACCAAGAAGGAAGTCCCCGCAGTGGGCTTCTCTTGCGTCCTCAGACCAAAGCCTGTCCTCTGTGGTCCCCAGGCTGGAGCGAGCGGATGTAGCTCGGAGTAGCTCTGTGAGGCTGCTCCCATGTCTGGAAAAGCCATCTGCATGTTAAAGGGCGAGCGGGAGTGGTCTGCCTTTTTCTTCGGTTCCCATTAATTTCATTTTGTATCATTCCCACATGCTCTGGGCCTGACCTTTGGTTTGTTTTTGGAAATATTTGCCTTCTGTATTCACAGAAAAGTCTGATTTGATTATCTGCAGTCCCATGACTTTGTATGCTGTGTTCAGGTCAGATGCAGTAATTATTGTCTGTAAGTTAATAGCTGTGGGTTTTTATGACCTCATGTGATGTCTCAGGCAATGCGTTTGCATTCACAATGAATAGTGACAAAGGGTGCTTTTGCCTGTGTGAATATTAGGTTCTGCACTTGCAGCACCGTGAGCGTTGCTGCTTGTGAGTTCCATGCAAACTAGTCCGGGAAAACGCAAGGAAATCTTTTCAGTTGAGAAATAAAGTCTCCTTGGACTCCGTGTGACAGGCTGCATGGGAAATTTTCCCTTTATTTCACGCAACCTCGCTTTGACTGCAACATGTAGACATCTAAAACTATGTTCTCTGTGTTGAAAATAATGGGACGTATTATGATTGAAGTCCAAAATAATTACTACGATGAGGATTAGAAAATAAATTATTGTTGAAATATGCTTTTAACCTTGATGTGATAGTATTTACAGAATTGATGTTTCCTGAATCTCTGCAAGCGGTATGTTCCGGGGCTGCTGGACATAATATGAAAAAACTCTGACACTTAATGATTTATAGCACTACGGTGTTTCTGTATAAGCTACAGCCCAATATCTACAGAGTCCAGACCATGACCTGGGCAACAGGGAATCAAAACCTCATTTAGTTATATGGAAGCCTAAATTAAGCAGTGCTTTAAAAATCAACAGGGTCTTAAAATGAGTCTTGTAACCAAGTCAGCAGCAAGTGAAAGATTTTGGATGTGAGGAGGGTATTTTTGACCAGCTTTAGGCTGCGCTGAAGCTGGGACAGATGGATTCTGTGCAGCTCCCACTCCAGGAAAGCCCGTGAGAAAATACATATCCATAATCTGGTAACTGTCCCTGAATATTTTCTTGTGAGAGTTTTCTAATGGTATTACTTTTTCTTACTTGGCTGCTTTCTGACATGTACCACAAAGACAGGGGAATATTTGGGAAAGGCTAGATTATTTTGTGAGTAAAATTGTGACCAAATCTTCACTGCGGAAACTCTCTGCACTGTTCAGTCTCCAGTGTCTCCAAAGCACTTACCAGGTGCTGCAAGGAAACAGCTATTAATAATGCACTGTCACAGCCTGCTCAGCCTCTCCATATCAGCCTCTTGGATACGCACCAGCACACTCTGGGTGTATCCCCCAAATTGGAGCCATGTGTCTTCAAGCTGTCTTAATCTGGGCAGAGTCCAGGGATTGTCTCCAACTTGGGTTTCTAGGAACATTTTTGTGGCATGGAGTCTTTCTAGGACTGCTTTCTGAGCTGAGATCCCAGAAGCACGGAGTTGTTCTATTCCTAACATCTGCAACCCAGCGTTCTCCATGATCAGCTCTGTTAACTTTCCTGCAGGAAAAAGGGTGCCCTGCAGTACAAGCAAATGCCTTCTGATCTCTCTCTCCTGCCTGAGATTTATCTCATCTCCTGCTTTCCTCTGCCCTGCTCTATTCTTCAAAGCCCTTGGAGAAAAAGGTTTCTTTATAATTTTGTTCCTCCTAGTCGAGATCGATGTTGGTGCTGATAGTCCTGACTGAGCAATCTGTTCTGAGACAGAGATGTAGCCACCGCTCCAAAGAAAAACCAAAAAAAAAAAAACAAAAAAAAAAACAAAAAAAACCACACAAAAAAAAACCCAAAACCCAAACAATACAGGGCAAGGACTTATAGCAAATATTCATGAGGGTTTCAATGTACAAAAAATCCACGATCTCAAAGAGAATTCACAAGCTGCACCTTGATTCCTTGATCTGTGGCACAGAGATACTTACCCTGTGTCTTCACCGCAGTAGCTGTGTCTTTTAGAAAACTGTGTTTGCAGACTTATTTTTTCTATGCTTTCTAAGCCCATCTTGAAGAGGTTTTGGGTTGTTCTGAGTAACTGGCCACACCAACAAACAAAACTGTTACACGTCTCTACTTTTGTGAAAATACAGCACCTGCTCGTAAGTCTGACCTACTAGGCACTATTTAATGCTGCTGAAACATTCCCATGTAGGATTTCTTCTGGGCTAAATCCAGGTTTCTATGGAACACAGTGCATTTGAATTGGAACAGATTGTTCCTCCTCAGTCTATCGGTAAAACCATTTCGCTGGCATGACGTAGCTGGAAACAGCTCTCTCTAACATCTTTAAGCCAGAAAGATCTGAAGTTGACAAAGTGTTTGTGGCATCTCTTGTTTCTTGCTATTTTTCTTGATAACTAGGCTCTGGGGAAAAGTCTTCAAATCCTTAAACAAGCTAAAGAAAATCACTCCCTCTGATCTGCACTTCTCTGTGGAAACTCCTCACTGCTTGCTCCGTGCTTGCTAGTGGAGTTGCCACACACAAGGCGTCAATGACTGTTCCACCTGCCGAAAAGGTGCTCGGCAGTGGGAAAGGGCCCAGTGGCTGCACCAGCTGGCAGGAGGGATTTTTGTCTCCTTGATGAGACTTCATTGGCTTGAGCAAAAGAAAATGTACATTTCCAGAAAAGCCTGGAAGGATGCCTGGTCTGAAAAAATGAATGAATCTTCCAGATTCTTGTTTCTTCCCTTTCCGCGGGAAAAATTGAGCGATCTGTATAGTTGATGCTTGATGTTTTGCACAGCAATGTCAGATGCTAGCCACTCTTTGCTCTCTAAGAATGAATGTAACTGCTACGATTTGGCACAATATAGGTGAACGTTCCTGTTTTTACTTTTTATGATCTGTCTAAACTTTTATCCCAAATTTGCTACCATGAACTCTGGATATAAGTTTGGTTATGGGCCAGTTAAATACAGCATATATAGCCAATTGGAAACGTATTACAATACACTTGCTTAACTTCTCAGTGCACATGTGCCATTAGAATAAATGAATCACAGCAGTATTTTGCATCATGGTTACACCTGGCGACTGAGGGTCTTGAAGCATTTACAAAGTAACTAGATTTACTCTGACTATATTTTGCCGAGTATCTGGTTTTTCCAACTTGTGTAAGATCTCCATGAATAATTCTTTTTACAGATTTGAGCTTTTCCTCTTTGTGAGGAGTTCAGTCCAGCACTTTCTCTACTTCCTTGGTGGTTCTTGTAAAGAATTATTGCTGAGCAATTCTTGATCTTTACCCTGATCATGCATAAGTAACTCAATGTGACTAGGGGCCTGATTTCAAAAATCACTGCCCAGTAATATTTACCTTACATTTTTATCTTTCAATTAGTGTTAGTTATAAACTAATATACATTATAAACTGTTAATAAAGAACACTTACCTCAAATTTACTCTTGTGGGAATCCCTAAAATTAAGATATATCATGGAAAGGGAACACAGAAAGTGTGCACGTTTTTGAAATTTTGGAGGTATTTGCATAGCAGTAGTTACGAAACCTGTGCTCAGAAACCTGAGGCCCCAAGCACAGAACTCTTGTTTTTTCTTTTGTCCTTTAATGTCATACAGCAGTTTTGTGACAGAGTAAAGCTGGAACAGCCTTCAAACTCAGACTCTTATCACTGGACGATAGTTCCTCATCTGGAAGAGCTGGAAGGAGAACAGATGTATACAGAAAATGTGCAAGGATATGTTTCCAAATCTGTGCACATCCAGGGCTAGCGATGCGTTAGGCCCTCTGCAGGTATTCTCTGGGCAACGGTCCTGCTCCACCGCTGAGCTGATCCTCCAGCTCTCACTGCTGAAGGAGTTCTTTCTTGCTACTTCTCTTTTTCATCTATGGAGAAGCACAGTTAAAGCACATCATTAAAAACTCTGGAGCGCTTGAATGTTTCTGTCAAGGAAAAGATGAGGGTTATTAACAATACCTCACTGCAAACGGTCATATACGTATGTGTGACCTTGACATGTATCAGAAACCTTAGAAAGCTGCTCGTAGTATTGCTTCTAACTTTTCCTGGAGACGGAGAATGTACTGGCAGTTCAGCTTTTAGGAATTGCTTTAAGTTGGGAAGAGTCAGTGGACTAAGCTGCATTGTGCTGCAGGTGGGTAAAGCTCCTTTGAAAGAAGCACTCGCTGTCTTTGGTGATTTTGTTCCTGCAGTAGTGAATTTCTTCCACTGTCCCTGGCTCATGAGACCACCTTCTCTTATCATAGTGTGTGTCTCTCTCTCTCTTTCTTTCCCCTTTATGTCTTAATTCACTGCTGTCATGATTTATACCAGCAATACAATGTGCAAGACATGAAAATCTATACATCTATCATACCGCTGTCAGAACACTGGGACATGACATTTCAAAATTATTTTTTCCCTATACATTTATCATACTTTTTTTTTTTAAAGGACACACGGTCTTCTGTGGATTGAAGCAGGCTGAAGATGGTCCAGTACCTCTACTACCCTGTTTTGCATACTCCATGTAGCTCATGGGGTAGAGAAAGGGGCAGGAGCGCCACTCTGCTGTGGTTCTCTGTCTATTCTTTTGGCCAATATTGTGGACCTAAATATTTTATGACTCTTGTAGAGACTAAGGTACGTACATTTAGCATGCTATCCATCAGTGGCAATTTGAGGTTTAGTGTAAACGTAAATTGTTCTTTAGGGAAGAGTAAGGATCTGTGATGGCTTGTTCCTGCAACTGGCTGATCTTTATCAGCTTTGTGACAGTCCCACAGGGACAACTGGTTGTAATGAGCTCATTTATTATTGATTCAGTCTTTGGACAATTAATCAGAATTAATCAAAGTTCAGCGGTGTTTTAGAGGTCTGAAAACATGTGCATAAGAGCTAGAGATGCCTGAGTGTGCTGAAGGAAGCATGAGGTGAACACTGTCCAAGGAACCAAATGCAGTTCTGCGTCTTTCAAGGTTTGGAAACAGGTAGCAAATTTTTGAAGACCTCTGTTACTACTTCTCCCTCATCTTCACTTCTCTGTACAGTGTAACTCTGGGAGAGGCTGAGCATAAATGACAAAACACAGAGGGAAATGGTTCTTAAAAAAATTTCTAGCCCAATCTTGGATTTTTCTTCCTTGGTCACTCCCTCTGCAGGCAAAGTCCTGCCTCCCAGAAGCTGTAAGGCACTGGAGCCTGAAATTAGCTGTGTGATCTTATTACTGCAGCCCTTGTGCTTTTTTCCACACAACCACATATTGGTAGTTACTCTTGTTCTTTATAATTTAATTTTAGACATAACATAATCTTGTTGGAGTAAATGCTTGTGTCTGTGTGTGGTTTTTTTTTATAAAAAACATGAAGCCTAGCGTCTTGATGGTAGGCAAGAAAGTTGTAGTGTAAGGACCAGATATAAACGTGTTGTAAAACCGTTTAACACTTTTAACATCTGTTAAAAATGGTCAGAAATTTTGACTGGCAAATGACATAACTAGGATCAGGTTTGAAATAGTTTTTAACATAAAAATTATTTTCTTTTTCTATGTGGAGCTTCTGAACACAATGGAAATTTATATTTTGTTTCTTCTGGTATCCATGTGTTTTAGAAATGAAATTTTTTTTAAGCGTAAATTGGTTTTTGAGTTAAGAAAATAAGCCATCATCTGCCTTCATGTTAGTGTTTCTTGCGAAAGTTTGTAATGTCCATTTTTCATGAAAGAAATTGCCTCCTCTTCTCCCCACTCCCAACTATTTTTGACTAACTTACACTTGGATTGGAAATATCCTGAAAAAATAATTTGTGATTTTTGCAGGCAGTGTGATAGGTAATTTGGAAAGGAAAAAGACAGACAACTGACTAATGCTATAAAAATAAGATATTGCTAAATGCTGAATATCTCCTGGATGTGCATTAATTCTGTTTATATTAGATCTAAGCTAAGTACTAATTTTATTAGCAGCAGTTAAGTCTAAAATTCAAATATATAGTAATGTGGAGCAAGTCAATGTCTGTTATCAGAACAAGAGTAATTAGTTGAGTAATTAACTGAACCATGCTTGAGGTTTTTTTTCAGTCAAGGTGTTTAAACTGAATACGTTTTTCTTTATCTCATCATAACAAATTGTTCACAAGAATGTATATGTTACATTCTGCCACTGACATATGGATTCTCCCTCACATAGTTAATGCAGTGGTTAACATCCACAACTAATTAAATAGTTTTGGCACACTATTCTATCCAAGTGAATGAGCAGAACCAGATGTAATTTGAAGATTCAGTGCATTCTCCCGTGCGTTTGAATTTTCCTCTGCAGGAGGTAGAGATGCATGGGTGAAGAGGCTGAAGTTTTGTTGAACTTCTCCCGTTTTTGAGTTAAAGTACCCTGGCAGTACCATGAAGCATGGGTGCATTATAAAATTATTGCCAATGACACATAGTATTTGAGATTAATTTAGCCATAGGTCTTGTTGTCTGAAAGATTTAAGAGCAACATTTTAAATGAGAGTCCCAACTATGCATTTAATTTAGATTTAATATGACAGTTATTTGTTCTGCTAATAAAAACCCCATTGCATATTAAAAACATATTAATTGAGGATTAACACAGATGTAGTAGATTTAGAAATTTTTGATGAAAGCATTTTAAAGCATTAGTTGGCATTTACGATTACTGTAAATATATTAACAGCATTAATGTGGCCATCTATGTGTAAATCTAGCAGATTTTGTCCAATTCAGAACAGAATGCTTCTGGTGCTATGGTCAACCATCTTAATGGAGCTTTTTCATACAGTGTTTAAATTATAGCCTTTTCACTACTGTTTGTAGGTGCTGCCACTGCAGATGTGCAGTTGCTTTCCTGGTCTGAACAGAAAAGGTAACTGTGCACTGATTTTTGGACATCATGTGCATCAAGTGATGCCTCTTTTCAAAACAAAGATATTTACAATAGACATTTCAGTCTCTTCTGGAGACTGGAAGCCTCCAGTTAGGAGGTGTTTGTATATTTGCACCTGCATAGTGTTTGTATCACTCAGCTGGAGTGGTTGTATGCAGAAAGTTGCTACGGCTTCATTGCGGCATGGTATGGGGTCAACCTGGGGTGGCCCACTGCCCTGCCTCAGTGACATCCTCTGCAGGGAACAAAATTAATCCTAGGAAAAGCTGTCAGTGATGTGTAGTTCAGTTTTCTATGAAGTATCTGGTGAGGAAAGCCTCTGTCTGTGCTAATTGACAAGGTAAGGCCAACTGGAGCTGTTGGCGGAGTCTTTTAGTGGACTGTGCTAAACTGATGTCCTGTGCTCCCATTCTCACCTTTTTTGGACAATGTGATTTATGACTCGCACAGGAGAGGCTCGCAAGTTTGGCCTTGCAGGCTTCTCGCTGAGGGATACCTTAGCTTGAAGCCTGCTGGAAGGAAGGAAGGAAAGGAAAGACTACATCTCCTCCAGAAATCTTTTCATGGAAGATCAGTGAATACTACAGGCATTGGAAGGAGTGGGGACAATGTTTTCCTTCTGTGTGTTTCCTTCTTTTTAGTTGCTTGGCTTTTTTGGGAGATGGCAGTCGGTATGAAGGAGGACGTGTTTGCCAGCACGTAGTCTTCTACTTTTCTTTTAACTTTTAGGGAGCTCAGAAGAGAGCAGACTATATGTCTGTGCTGCTCTGTGGCTCCACCCAAACTTGTTCTCTGCTTCTTGCCTTGCACAAAGAGTAGTCTCCTCTGGCTCTGCCGGTCAGTTAATGCCTCAGCAACACCCTGTCCTATTATTCTCCTACTACTCCTGCTCAACAAGCTGTGAGCCAATTTCAGGAAGGCACCAAATTTGATCTGATGACAGCAGCATTCCCTAGCACACTGCAAGACATTGGGCAGGCAGTACGCATGGTCTTGCCTCGAGGGCTGTAATGTAGCCTTGTAGTAGGATCTAGTAAGGATGTATGATTATAAATCCTTATCATGTTTATTTCACTTTTTATTCACGTTCCTTCCAATCTTTTGATATTCAGCCTCGGGGCAGATTCAGCTATATATCCAAAGATGCAACTTTACATTGAATTAACGTGTATCTCTTTGCTAGTTAAGAAGTTAACAAAAAAGGAGTAGGTGTCACTATTTTGCTTATGGTGGGAATCTGACAACGCACTGAACCAAGCACAACACACTTCCAGAATCTTAACTAGTTTGATTGCACCATCGACACTGTTATTTCGACAGCCCTGCTCTCCGGCATCTGGCATAATTGGAAGCAGCAGCCAGCAGGTATCAGATGTCAGTATGAATTGTCTCCTGCTGCGTGAGCACTGACTATGAAATTGATTTGCTGTCTTTTTTACGCGGTTTTGTAATGAAAGTAACGTAAAGTCCCAAACAGACAAATTCCGTATTTGTGTACATACAGTTAAAATAGGCATATGTATAAAAATTAGGGAGGAAAATATATCAACAGGAAAGCAGTATGGCACCATCAGACCCTGTTTGCTCACAGGTGGTTGTGGTGACAGTCCTCCCTGTGTTTCTGAAGAAGTTGAACTAAACCAATTGCTGGAAACCAATTTCTTTCGGTACTTGTATGGATCAAAAGCATAAAACATGAGAAAGAAGAACCCTTCAGTGAGTGAATTTATATCTGTGTTTTACTTACTGATGATAATAAGGCGAGAGACAGACACTGTGGAAAACAAGTCTCCAACCTGGAGCAAATTTTCCCCTGATTTGTCATCAGGATGATCGAGACCCCTGAGATGAAAAACTGGCCTGAGCAAAGTCAATGGCAAATTTCTGTTGATTTACTATAGCCAGGATGTTGCCTTAGGGCACATCAGAAATAAATGACTGCCTCTCAGCGCCTTCAAGATGCTGTCATACAGAACAATTTCACACATATAAAGGGTAACGTCTGTGGGACTGGGATCTTGACCACCAATTTGAGGAACTATAAGCGAGGATTAGACCAGGTATAAAAGCGGTGCCATCATCCCGAGCCTTGAGAAAAGCCTTTGAGCACTCCTTAAGGATTGCTGATGTCTAGGTGATGGCAGTTAGGAGTGCGGGAAGCCAGGCTTCGCTGGCCAGAACTGGTGCCTTTTCTCAAGCAGGATTACAGCTGGCTACAAAACAGCTGTGTTTATGGGTCTCTTCATCAGCTTCAGGCAATAGTTGGCTTTGATACAAGAAGGCTTAATCAGCTCTTACTGTAATCAAATTATTTAAGTTTTTTCAAAGAGCAAATTGCAACAGGTTCCCTTCCTAAGAAGTCAGAGTCAAAAACCTTTTTAGAAAAATCAGCTTGAGCATTGATTACTGAGCATGGCCACCTTTTAGACAAGTGCAATGGAGAAAAACATTCCCAACATCTGGTTCGGTGGGGCCCTAGTCCAGTGTTTAATTGTGTTTTTGCTCTGACACCCAGTTGCATAGCAATAAGGGGGAGCATGTGATACAATAATCTATATATAGGATAGGTGGGGCTGAACCTTTGACTGGAGGCCAGCTAGTCTGGTATTCCAATCTCGGTGCTGACATGAAGACAGCCGCTAGCCTTCGGCGGGGTGCTTGAAGTTCTTCCTAAATTTCAGAACCTCTGTTGATGAGGGACTGGTTTGTAACTGTCTTGGGATTGATAGTTGTCATAACATGATTCAACAGGCCATTTCAGACACAACCAGATCGTGGGTGCTCAGAAGAACTTTCCTTCCATTCTGGATGAGTACAAGACAGTGTACGGGGAGCTGGCTGCTCTGCTCAGAGGGCAGTTTCCCCACAGAAGCAGCAATATACTGCAGTTTTCTTCCCTGCAAAAGCACCCAACCCAGTTTGACTCTGACCTGAGGGGGAGATGGAGGGCAGTTATTTGAGCAGCTGGTCCCTTTTTTCTCCTCTGCACAAGACACAAGCAATGGTGCTTTGGCTCCTCATGATGCCTGGACTGCTTCCTTTCCTCAGCCACCCCCTACCTAGGTTAAGATCTCACTTTCCCTGTTTTCGAGGCTAAGTCTGATTCCAACAGCACGACTACAACCAGATGGTTACCCTATCTGACAGACTTAGGCCTTTTTCCACAGGACCACAGTTTCCATCAGCTTTTAACCCTATACTTTGACCCCAAGGATGAGTTGTCATTCTACCTGCAAGAGGATGCTGTTATAAGGATGATCTCCACAGTCCACTCCCCAGAGGGACGTGGTAGAAAGAAATCCTCCCACCTCTGTGCCAAAGCACTGCGTGGACATGCTCAAACACAGAATGCTGCTGATTCAACCAGCCCAGTTTGACATTATGTTGTTCTCTTCATTTTCTTGGGAAGCTTCCCTAAGGTGTGCAGGCCTCCAACAGTAAGGAGGAGGAAGAGGACTATATTCTTCTTCCTGCAACTGCAAAAAGTTGTGTGTTGTACTAGGGAAGCTGTTGTGTACTGCTCTGGCTGTCATTGAAATCAGAAGAGGAACAGGGATGTGACCCAACGCTATTTTCTCTCCTGTGTTAAGGAAAAAAAAGTCCCATCATTTGTTTAAAGGGTGCTGTTATCAGTCAACAAAAATTTTCATATTGATGTGTTCATTGGTGGAGAAAAGAGAATTCCTGCAAGAACGAAACCCAAATCTGGATAAATGAAACAACAGCCTTACAGCAATGCATTTTCTAATGCATTTAACAGATTCTTCCAAGCTGTGTCCTTCCCTTCATTATTGTGTTGTGGAACTGGGTGAGCAGTAATGCTGGGCATCATGGTTTCTGAGAGCATGCTCCCGCTCCTCTCCACAACACGTTGCTGTCATTTTACAGTGACTTTCCTGGTTTTCCAAATTCATCAGACCCCTTATGAGGATTCAATAACCCACATTTCTTAATAGAAGTTGAATAGCTAAATCCAGTGAGGAAGGTGAAGTCTCTTCCAGAAGTGGCTCAAGAGGATCCTAATGTGCTTTCCTTCACTTCTCTCAGGTGACTGTTCAACTTTTGCTGCTCTTTTCCCCCAGTTTATTTCTTTTAAAAGGAATAGACCTCCCCTCCTTGATTCTCTTAAAGAGAAATTTCAGGGGGATTAGTGTAAGAAACGCAGCTAAATTCCTGTCTGCTGCTTGCTGTAAAACTTACCCTTCAGCTATTGTTTTAGTAGCAGTAAAACTTTTGCAACTGCATGACTTCTTTCTGAATGTTTTACCGTTCCCTTTATAGCA
The DNA here is from genome assembly GCF_000690535.1 of Cariama cristata. Taxonomy (NCBI): domain Eukaryota; kingdom Metazoa; phylum Chordata; class Aves; order Cariamiformes; family Cariamidae; genus Cariama; species Cariama cristata. The sequence continues at coordinate 228,159 of NW_009636489.1, read as the reverse complement.
AATGTTGCCACATGCGTATATGAAGTCAAGTTCCTCTTGTGAGCGTTTGATTTTTAGCGCCATGAATATGACACAGATGGATATGAGAACTTGGCTGTTGACTCAGTCTCTCAGTGCCCTTTTGTTTATGTCCGTGACCTGGTCATGTAGTACAAAGAGTTTCCTGCTGCACTATATGCAGCTGGCTGGCTGAAAAGCATGTGAGAGCTTTATTTGTCCTGCCTGCAGCCCCAGATCTTCTTGGAACTGGCTCCCAGATCCCTCCCAACGTGGAGGTGAGTGATATCACTGCGCAGCCTTCCCAAGGATCCTGTCCTGTCTGGAATTTGCCGTCAGGGATCTGCAGGGCATTAGAGCCTGTATTTCAGTGTACTGCTCCAAATAAACTGCCCGAGTAAGGCTCTGGGCTCCCTGGGGATTCAGAGCAGTGCCACCCATTTTTGTCAAGGAGAATGTACGTAAGTGACACACGGGGACCATAAACTGAGGCTTGACTGGTTCATGTCCTTTTTCTAAATTTATTTTAACAGGTTCCCCTTTGGAATCCTGCTGTCATGAAAACTGCTCAGGCCTGTTTTCCTGGTTTTTTGCTGATATGAAAGACCTAAAGATCCATCTTGATCCAGATGCTTCTGGAGATGGCTGCACCGCATGCACCCCACCCACAGCACGGTAGGCAGACAGCTTGTGGGCAGAAGGACTCAGAAATGTTTGGGTGATGCAATGGTCTGCAGGTCTGGGGCACTGGCAGGCGAGTGGACGGTTTTGCCTACAAATGAAAGGGAGCGGAGTCACGCTCCTTGCTACAGAGTACATAGTCCCAGAATAAGATGAGGTTACGGATACAGATCGCAGAAAATGTAAAAAAAAAAAAAATAAAAAAATTCAACAAAACACCCCACCATACCATAAAAACAATCTACACACTTCTCAACAGCCTTAACAGAAATGATATAACTTCCCAGTACATCCAATTGCTTTGCATATCTATTTTCTTTCTTAAGCGGGAGTCTGGTTTTGCAGCTCACATTCCTCTGAAGTTACTGTGCCTTCCTCGACCATCTCCTGGCATGTGGAGCACCACTCTCCCACCTCTCACGTCTTTGGTTTTCTTACATCCCCATTTCAACACTAGCTAGTGATCACATGAGAACGCGGTATTAGGAAACCATTTGGTGTATTTTTAGCGATGTTCAAGCTGAAGTAGCAATGAGAAGGGAGGGGTGCCAGCCACATGTGACCAACCAGCTGTCTGTGGCCCACATTTTGGAAATCACTGATTCAAGTAACTGGCAATAGGTTACGGAAAGTTTCCCTTTTAGATCACTATTTCAAATTGACCCTAAACTAAACAAGGTAGGAAGGTCATCTTGGCTGTAAACAACTTTATGATGTGTGAGAAGCCTTCATACAGTTTCTTTGCCTTTTAATGGAAGAAAAATACTTTAAGTGGAAGTTGAGCCTATTTTGTTTCTTTAGTTACAGGAGCACCTGAAACATTGCTATGGCTGGGATGGAGAGGCTGTGTGGCTGCTGTATGCTTCTTCCCCACTCTTGGGCACTTGGTCACACTGTCGTAAGTGCTGAGGTCTAGTTCTCTGTCATGTGGAGAGAGAGGAAACCATCAAGCAGGTCTAGCTCTATAAATCTTAGTGTGCCAACCATGTAACAAAAAAAAAACCCACGTTAAACATGTGAATCTTCTTCCTTCTCCAACCTGCTGTTATGCGTATCTGTTGGCTATGGCTTCCAGCTCACCTCCTTCCTTGTCTCCTTCATCCGTGAGTATTTTAGGAGCCAATAACTCCTTGTCAGCTGGCACCTATTGCTATATATGCATCAAAGGCAGCCGCCTGCTAGAGTTCTGCATGCTTCTGGGGTTATTTAACTGCACATATGAGTAGATCTTGCATTCCTTGTATGTCACCCATCTGTGAAATCCCCTGCACCAATTTCAGCCAGGCTTGCTTTATCACTCTTCCCACCTTGCCAGCCTAGCAACCTGTTCCAGTCTGTTCCCTGTCCCACTGGGGAAGGGGGGAACTGTGTCTTTAACATGTGTAGGTTTTCAACTTGATTTCTCTTGCTGTCCCTCAAACCATCTTTGAGAATAGCAGAAAGTGGTGTCAGAACCCTTCCAGGCCCCAGCACTTGCACAGGGTAGGGTGAAGAATGACTCCTATGTGTTAGCCACTCCCAAATCTTGAGACTGATAATCAGCCAGGTTTGCTTATGGGAACAAGACCCCAGTCTCCAGCTGACGCAGGGAAGCAGCCAGAGCAGCCCAGTAGGCACCCTGCTAGGGCTGCTCCGTCCCAGTGTTAGTTTCAGTCCTCCTTGTAGATTTGAAGCCTTGGCCAAGCTCCCTGCTCCACGTTGCCTGCCAAGGAGGTGACAGGTACCATGCACCAGCTGTGATGGACGTTGTGGGACTGAGTTCCTATGTGTTTTGACTGGAGCCAGTTTGATTCCAAAGAAATGCTCCCAGCAACAATCTTTCAACCTCCAGGGAGACGATTTATTTTATTTTTTTAGGAATGCATTTTGTAAATCACTCAAGTGATGGCAAGTTTATGTATTTGGATGGCAAATTTATGTTGCGCTATTAGTTTCAAGGAAATCCAATTGAGTGTGTGGATTTTGGACTTTTGACCTTTAAGCAGAATGAGTTTTTTGAAGAAGTGTGAAGTAACCTGTTCATCTCCATGAGGCGTACTCTGCTGAATGAAAACGCCTTCTGTAGAGACACAGGAGATGAGAGGGGTGTGAACTCCTGCATTCATCTCAGTCAATGGTGCCTCCCTTCCCAACCCATTGCCAGTGCTTGGGATGCTGTGCTAAGCGCTGACCTGCTGCATTTTCAGTCTCACGCTCTGTGTTTTGCAGAAGCTACCAGGAAGGTGGAAGGGTCTGCCCTACTGCCGGCTCTCATGAGGAATGACGGTCACCACCCTCACTAGATGGGACTCGACAAGGGTTGCCCGGGTCCCGCAGAGGATGGGGAAGAGGCAGGGACAAGAGGAAGGAGTTCATTTTCTTGCCTTGGACCTCAGTAGGGCTGGGAGTGTGACTGCGTGACTCCAAGTCCTGTCTCTCTTCTCCTCCCCCGCCGTCC
>NW_009636489.1:197224-225013 GCF_000690535.1 Cariama cristata | reverse complement strand
CTTTCCCCAGACCTTCCCTGCACAGCTCCAAACTTCTCCCCCCTCCGCGGCACATGCACTATTTATTTAGCTTCAGTGCCATCTGAGCTTTCTGCTCTGCTGGTTTGATTTCTCTCAAACTACAAACTCCTTTGACAGAAGCAGACCATGACAACATGCCTTGCTCCTCTTTCCTTTTTTTCCCTGTTTTCTGCCAACGGTCAGGTTTGAACTGACATTGGCTGGTTGTAGGTCAGGTTCAAAGGCATCAAGCACTGTCTGAACATCCCCTTGAGCTATCAGCTCATGTGAAAATGAGTAGTCTAGAAAACCTCTGTGACTGCACAGAGTAATCTACTTTATGGGCGAGCTCCTAGGTTGGCAGACTTCTCATTTAATATGGGGTTTCCCATAATTTAGCCTGAAATCCTGCATGCTATGGTAAAGGACAAGCTTACTAACTTCCCTGGTATATTTTCAATAAATCATGTAGACTGCTAGCCTGAAATATGGAAAATAGTCCCACTTTACCCTTTTCTTCAGAGCTTCCTTGATTGTCTTAGAGCTGCTACCTTGCCCTGCAAGCGGAGGTGGTTATAAGGCAGCAGCAGGGAGAGTGGGTACAGGAATGATAAATGGGGAGCTGCACAGAGAAGTGCAGTGGCAGTGAGGTGGGAACATCCCATATTTTAAAAATGCTGATTTTAAAGCTACCGCTTCCCATTTTATTTCTCAAAAATTAGTGGATGCTTGTGGGTGTGTTAAATGATTAAGGCTCAAATGTGGAGCAAGAAACAAGAACCATAGCCACAATTTATGGCCACTGAAACTTCCCCGCCTCCGCCCCCCATTGTCGTGCACTCTTCTTAGGAGCCAGTTGCATAAATGTCCCCGAATCTGGTGTACACAACTACACCGGTGCCCCAAAAATTCCCAGTCTTTGTGAGCATGTGGATTTTAAAGCCTTTGTAAAACTGAATGTTTAAACAATGATGAGCTTCTCTGCTGTAATTGTGGGGGAGAGATTGTTCTGCTTGAGTCAGGGCACGCATCTTTAGCCTGTTTAATTCAGCGTCAGCTTGAATGAGACTCTGCTAATTGACAGCAGCCAAGGATCTGGCCTTTTTTTAAGGAACTTGGGGTAAAGGGAAACGATGGGCAGTGGCTTAGAATTCACAATACCCAGCTCCTGTGTATTCTCAGTATGCAGCACTCATAAGCCATCACTTGATGAATATGGCCTGAAGTGATGCAGGCAACTTATTGTAATTTTTTGCTGTACTCTGTTTGGATTTATTTCCTAGTCAGTCAGGTGGGACACCCTGCAGATTAAGACTTAGCACACACATTTTGAATCTGTAGACTAGTACTTGAGGTGAAATAGGAATTGCTTTATATTTTAGAGCAGTAATGGCCTGAATTGCCAGAAATAACCATAATAACAAACTGCTTGTTTCCTGAGTCAGGCACATAGTGCAAACAGCCATAGTCTTGGTGCACCTACCCTCTCCCTGTTTTTTAATGAAAATAACAGGGATGGGAAACAGTCCAAGAAGAGTTTGTTCCCTTGGCTTGTCTGATATTCTTTTTAAAACTGTCTGCTGCTATGAAGAAATATAATTGCAGAACCATTTAAAATGTGTGGGTCTTCTGAGACGAAGAGCCAATGGGTTGTATGTAAACATGGAGCTGTGCACAGGATGTAGGCAAAACAAAAATCATGCGGATGCTGAAATTTCTGTTTTCTGGGAGGTCTTTGGGTGACTCTCCTAATTTTGTTAGAGCTGTTATATAGAATTGGACTTTCTAGCTGACAGGCCCTCCCTTGCTTGCGTGTGTCTCTCAGATATCCTCCCCTCTTGTATCTACCTTCTTGTAAGCTGTTTTATCCTGTCACTTGCTTCACAAGGTCTTGTTCAGGTTGGCAGCCTGGGTGGGTTTGGAGAAGCCTGCCAGCCTTCTGAAGAAGAGTTCATATCAGAGGATTTTGTTGCATTCCTGTTCAAAGTTCTCACCTTACAAGAAAGTCCTCTCTGACTGTGTGGCTCTCCTTTCTTCCCAGGATCTTCTGCATTACTGTCTCATATCATGCACTGGCTGTGAGACTTCCTTCTTTGAACAACTAAAACGTCTGTTGTGGTCTACTTAGAAAGGCTCACGAAGGCACGAATAAAGTACAGGCACAACCATCCAGGCCTGCATCTCTGCTGACAAATGTAGGGCCTAAAGTTACATCAGCAGTGATGGAGATGTTAATGCAGACATGTGATGCCAGATGCATTTATCACCATGGGGTAATGGCCATGTGTCAAAGCGCCACTTGCTCCTAGCAGAAGCAGGACAGACCTACCCGCATTCCCTGAGCAGCTAAAGACTTGCTCGGGGCACATTTTGAGATGTGGAGATTTTGACTTTGCTGGTTTCTGCCAGATTGAAACAGGAGTTTCTGCTTGCCTTGTGTCAGCCTGTGCCAAAAAATAGGTCTGATTCCCTATGAATGTGAGTTTGTACCACGCAAACACCTACCACAGGCTCTCATGACAAAAGTAGTGGCTCATGTTGACTGAGACCAAGGGAGGGAGGAACTCAAGGAATGAGCCCTCTTGTCAGCCGTCCTGTCAATCGTGATCGGTCAGCTGCTGCTTATGATGAAACCGGTCTTTGGAGGATTTAATTCTGCATGGCTGGCTAGCTGGTATGTGTTTCTGTCTGGGCTCTGCAGCCCTGGCCCTCATTTGAGGAGGCAGGTCTTTTGTTCTGTATCAGGCTTCAAATAGCTTGGCATCTGTTGGTTTGTGTTGTCTGCTCAACCATTTGTTGCGTTAGCGAGCTTCCTTCTAATCACAGCTCCTAAGCAGTCTGCTCCCCTGTGAAGTAGAGGTAGATGTGTGCTGGCTGTGAACTCCTGAACCTGTTCTCATTGGAGAGGTGATGTTATTTGCACACAGGAGAGAGAAACTAGCTACCAGGGTTTGCTTTTGATTAACTGGTCACACTATGGTTTCTTACCATCAGGGCATGTTAGTGGCAAAAGGTACAAGTCATGTAATCCATACTTCTACTGCTTCACAAACGACAGAGCTGATGGACAGAAAAGAGGGGTAGCGATTAATTCCACAGCACTGATTCACAGCCTGGGATTATAGTTTCTGCAATTTACTTGAGTTCGTACAACCCAAATATCAGATAACGTTACGATTTACATTTTCCATGGAACACTGTCTCAAGAACATATTGATTTGTGCTGCATCAGATTACTCAGGGGCTGGAGAAAGCCAAAAGGAGAATTTTACTTTTTTTCTTGCTGACATTTGAAAAATGGGATTATACGACTTTGCATCTAGCCCAGTGTAACCTTCAGCGACCAGCCTTGGGAAGTCACTTAAGAATTACAATTTTTTAAGCTTTCTTTAAGCAGTTAAGAACTCTCTTCAAATTGCTTGAAGGCAAGCATTAGTCCATTCCTGCCACCTTAGCCACAAGCAACATGTAGAGAGAGGTGGGGGGAAAAGGTAGATGACTGCAATTCACCCTTTGGGTTCAGCGTCATCCTCTTTCTGCCTCAGATGGATCCAGAGCCCGCTGGAGATTTGCTCATTCATGTCCCTGGGCTTTTGAATGATCAGCCCTGACTTGAAAGGCTGCTGTCTTTAGTATCAGTGAGCTACCTGGAGAAGGGAGGGTGCTGCTCAGAAAGGGTTTCTGGGAGTTGAATGGGATCAGTTATCCTTTGCCCTCCCTACTAGCACTGCCCATTGTAGCACATGGTCTGTATCGCATTGATGGGAAAGCAGTCCTGCTACTGCACAGCTGCTGCTCCCCCCTCCATGCTGCAGCCTGCAGTACCCCCCCCCACCCCCGCCCAGCGGTACTCAGCGTGGTTAATGCTACAGAAACTGAATGTTCAATGTTTGATTTTTCTTTATTGTTTTCAGAGAAACTGAGCCTCTGTGTTCCCTAAGAAACACAGTTTTGAAGCAGTAAAGTCCCTGGACAATGTAAGTGCTCAGTACCTCCCAAAATAAGGTCACTTTTAGTTATATGCCTACTTTAGTCATCGGATTTTGGCCTCAGATCTAACATGTGTGTGTGGAAATGAGTGGGGAGGGGGAAGCTGAGATTTAATTTTTTTTTGACTTCTCAGCTGCTTTGCTTAGAAGCCACAGACTGCTCTTTGTAAGCGTGCAGCTGTGGCTAGTCCGTCACACAGTATTTTCTCTTAAGATGAGACAAGCACCAAGTCAACGTAGCTCCTATTGTTACTTGTCTGTCATCCTATGTTAGCAGAATTCAGTACACGCAGTGTTTGCCAAGGAGATGTGGCATTAGAGCTGCATATGTAGACGAAGGCTCTCCAGATGTGTTGTACTGAAAAGTTCAGAGCCTGGAGCACGCAGCGGTTACTTTTTGTCCCCTTGGAATCTATATAATTCGATGAGGCACCGCAGACTCGGTAGTCTCAAAGGAAGTAATAGCCTTTGCCACAGCGGGTCACTCTCTGATGCAATGGGAGGAGACATCTTCGCAGTGCTCTGCCAGGAGTTACGCAATCTAAAATGTCAACTTGAAACACGTCCAAACACTACTCAAGAAATAGCTGTAGTGTTGAACGCTTCAGGTGCTGGAGATGCTTGGGTACTCGGAGAGTATGGCGGCTCAGCAAAATGACTTTCGACGTGCCTGAGAAAACAATGGCACTTGCAGAAATTGAGCTATTGAGAGATTCAATTTGTAGAGAAGGAGAAGGAAATTACCTAATTGTTTCAATGCGCTAGAAGAGGAATGTATTTCTTGGTAGAGAGAACTCTTTTCTTGGTGTAATGGTGGTGTTAAATCCCAAATCTCTCCTCAAAGAGGCATGCCATGGGTCTATCTGGGATCAGTGAAATTTCCACTCTCTTCCCGATGTTATTGTGGGGTACATTTGCCAGCCGTTGCAAAGAATGGTGATGTATGGGCTCTTGTAACAGTTAATCTCATCTCTTTTCTTGCTTCCCAGTTCACTTCATCAGCATACGCCATTGCAAGGATAAAGCATAGGGACTCTGCATGAAGAATGATTCTGGGGTAAGGTGGAGACTGTAACCAGCGCAGATTTGATGCTCTCATAATATAGGTCTGTCTTACTTTTGTTGCACAGGCATTTTCCTGGCTTCGAAGAATTTGCCAGGGTAATGAAACTGCTCCATGGGGAAAAATGTTTCTGTGATATTTGATTCTATATACTAGATATTACAGCAACATCTCTCACTAGAGTAACTATATCCAAGTATTTAATCTCAGGCATTTGAGTCACCCTTCACTGGTTCTTTTGCAGCTTTCACCGAAGTATAGGCAACATTGAATTGCTAAACAGGAGGGTATGGAGAAAAGTCACGGTAAGGTCAGCGCAAGCCAAGGGTTAAAGAAAAAGACCTAAGCTAAGCTGCGTGGGGCTGGCTCAGGAAACCAGGGGAAAAGCCTCAGAAAGCCTGGACTTACAGCTCTAGAAGCCATAGAAGAGATGCAATGGATCCTAAAAATAGAGACATCAACTGTGGGTGCTGCACCACACACTGCCACATCCTTCTTGGTAGTAATCGTAACAGAAACTCTGATTTTCTTTGGCTTATACACAGAAAAATCAGGGGAAAGGGCCATGGCCCACTCCTGGCAATCTTGTGGCCCAGAGAGTTGCCCTGTCTTTGGAGGAACTCCGTGTAGCTTTGTCTCTTATGTTCAACAGCTCCTTTCCCAAGTTTATTTAAGAGTTAAAGGGAACTCAAGCAGTTGCAAAAACGATTACTAAAGGGGATTTCTGGAGATGGTAAATGATAGAGCAGAGAGAGCACCAAGGTCCGTTCATGCTGTTCACAAATGAATGTGTGAAGCGGTCTGTCGTGCAGCTCAGTGCAGGACAGGCAGAAGGAGGTCTGCTAATGTCCTTCCAAAGCTCCGGCGCAGGAACTTCAGTAATTAAACGTGCCAGAGCAGAGTTAGGTTGCATCCTTAGCAGATAGCTGCTCACCAACGCAAATGGCTTGGGAAGAACATGAGAGGAAAAGAGAGGTCAAACCCACTAGTCCGTAAATGTGACGTGCCTCTTCTCCCTCGATGAATTACGAAGGAATGCACTGCTTGGGGATCAGACTGCAGGTAACGGACTGAGAGATAAGGGGCTGTGGTGATTGTGTGGAAGGACATAAGACATGAAGTGACATTGAATTCCTGAACTTTTTTATCCCGTATCTTTATCCAAAGTGATTGTGAGAGATTCAAAGCTCTGGTACATACTTTTTTGACTTTGCAAATTGGGGATGTGAATTACAAAGTAGAAATAATACATATGATTTTTAATGTCAAGTGATTGCCAACTCACAGTAGCTAAACATTTTGAATGATCAGTTTGTAAATTCATCATTTAAAATTTGTTTTCACAAACAAGTCCTGAGGCAATTAGGAACATAGCAATAAATTCATAGTGAGAATGACCTGTTTGCAGATAATTTCTTTAAATAAAAACCCCAGAGTTGATTTGAAGAGAAAACAACTATCCTGTAGTGAATTATTTGCTCATAGCTGTTTCTGAGATGTCTCATCTCCTCCCATAGATTTCTAAGCCTTTATGCATGAGTCACTAGTGATACGATGAAGCAAGGGATTTGCATGAAAAAAAAAATAATTCCTCCATCTTTTAAAAACACATTTCATCACTTCTGTGCTTCCAGCTTCTCTCTCTACACCAAATCAGGATAGGAAATATACCTAATGATATCCTGTGCAGTTATTTGCTTTCACCAAACATTCATATTATTCATGCTGTTATTTTTGAAGTTGTTACTGATCAAGAGATTTTTAAACAATTTTTCATCAGCAACGTGTACAATGTTTTAGGGACACGTTTTGGAGACCTTGCTTTCTACAACAAGGTTTCTCATCAGCAGATCTTTTTTAAGATTATAATGTGTGATTTTTAGTCTTTGCCAAAGTATCATTTTTTCCGCGGATGACTGACAATAACTCAGTCTGCAGTTGTCTGTTTATATAGCTTCTAACTGCATTTCTTTTGTAATGACGTGCTATGCATGACATGCATAGGTCCAAAAATACAACAATATAATAAATTAGAGAAAGATGATGATTGATTTGAAAGACCTATTATTTTTACCACACTGGCATACCGGGACTGCAGTTTTAACCAGGCATTCTACTGCTACCAGTATCTTTTAGATAAGCTTTAAATAACCACTGGAAAACCACTCTGGACAGCTTTATGTAGATAATAACAGCAATTAAATCATGATTCTTTGGGGAGAAACCCTTCGCAAACCATGGATAAAAATTTCTCAGTGACATCTCCTCAGTTGGGTGTACGGAGTCAGAGGAACCCACCGTGTGGGCAGGATTAATAGGGCCCTTGTCGGGCTGCAGCTGGTGTCGCGCCCCAGCAGGTGGGCAGGATTTGGGCCACGTGCCTCCGCCAGACCCCTGTGCTCCTGCCTGCCTCTCACCCCATCCTTCTGGCAGCTGGAGGGGGCTGCCCCCCTGCTCCCCCCACCGCCCTGCAGCTCCTCTCCCCAAGCTGTGCCCAGCAGCTGGGCGAGGGCTGCGAGGAGCCCCGCTCCCCCCTGTGCATGAAGGTGGCTGTTTATGGGAAAAGCAGAGAGCGGCAGCCCGGGGGTGGACAATAACAGTGTGTCGGGGCCCTTCTGGGCTAGGGAGGGGGAGCACCCCTGGCTCTCCAGCAAGGCAAACAGCCGAGCCCTCCCCAGGCGCAGCACGCCTGGTTTTGCTGGTTGCGAGGGCGTGGATATATTTACTCTTGCTCATTTGCACAATTTCTTTCTTTCAAGGGTGGATTGCATGTCAGCCTGCTACTAATGCCTCGCTGCAATGGTCCACCACCTGTTTTCTGGTGGATTATGCTGGACTTAAGGTATGAGAGGCTCTGGGTTGCAGGCTCGGGGACTCTGCAATCGGACCCACAGCTTTGCAGGAGGCTTCATCTGCACAATCTGCACAAGGTGTGAGTTTGGGCACTGACATTTAGCTGTGGTAGGGTTAGAGATTTATTTATTTATTTATTTATTTATTTTTAAATCCTTCTCTGTGCTTTTTGGAGGGTTGCCCCTACTCAGGGCTAATGGCAGCAAGTGTGTGGTGGTTCCTTGCTGGTGTCAAGGCATGGCACTGCAAGAGGCTGGGTTGGCACTGACTGGCACACTGGCTGTGGAGGAGGCAACATCTCCTTACCCTGCCCACGCAATCCCAGTGGAAGAACGTTGCTGTGGACAAAAGGGGCTGTGTGTATCCTAAAGTGCCCACTGGACTGACAGCGGTGAGGCATAGTCGAGTGTTGTCTCTGCTTGGGATTGACAACCTGAGAACTTTACCTATGGTAAAGTGCTTAGGTCTGTCCCTCCAGGGGTGGGTTAGCCCTGTCATTTGCTCTTTACTCTTTCAATGACAGCAGTGGAAGTGGGGCTCGCCTTCTGGGCAACCCCCAAGGTTTCTTTGCCCCTGGGTCCTCTGCTGCCTGTTGCAGCCACAGGGACCCAAGTCCAGTCCGCATTTTGGCGTGGAGACATCCAAACATGTGTCCTGCAGGCAAAAGCTGGTGACCTGTTGGTTTGGCAGGCCCTGGGCAAAAGCAGGTAGCCCCTCAGCAGCGATGTCTTGTTGTTCTGCAGCAATTTATTGGGAGATGGTACCTAGCCCAACCTGCAGCCCACCTGCCAGGGGTGCAGACCACTTTCTCACAGCTGCCAGTTGGTAGGTAGTGGGTGGCTGGAGCTTGCACAGAGAGCAAGTAACAGCGGTGGGAGTGGATCCCTGTTCCTACTCTGGACGTTACAGCCTCACAGAAATGGGAAAAGCAATGACAAGCTGCAATCTTGTTTCAGGCTGTGTGTGAACATTGAGATGCAGAGCTGTGGAAATCGGGTTTGTGAACTAGAAAAGCTTAGGTAGAGAAGGAGGAGAGGACATCCAAAAAGCATGAATAGCTGTTCCTGGTGGGTACAATTACCCAAGTCATTGCTTCATTTATATTCTGTCCATACCTAGCTGAGTGCTCACTGGCTTCATGGTGGCCTCCCAAATGTCCTGAGAGTTGTCCATTTGCTAACTTCTTCCGGGGAATAAATAAATCCGAGCCGTTAACATGGAGTTGTGACTATCTGAGGATTGCTACTTTTGTGGGAAAAAGCTTGGCATTATGCATGTGGACAGCAAGCCAGTAGTGAAGCCAAAGTGAGGAATAATGGTGCCTTTAGATCTTCTTTTCTAAATGCCTGCCATTAGGGTTTTAAATTCTGAAAGGAGCTTATTGCTTTTGGGCAGGTCTGTTTTACCACAAGAAAATTGGAAAGAGGAGGAAGAAAGAAGAGAGGAGGGGAGAGGAAAAAAAGGAGTCTTACATTGTATAAAAACAATTGGGACTTAGTGGAAAGTGGAATTGGTTACTAATGATCTGTGGCTAAGAAAGCATTAAACACATTCAAACTCCAGCCTCTCTGGTGATAATACTCGGTGGGTGAGAGGAAGGCAACGTGAATGTTAGTGAAGTAAGAAAGAGCTCTAGTCCTGCCGCAACGCGGTGTGACTGCTGCCCTGGTTTCACGGCTCAGCCGGAGCCTGCGTGATGCCCACTGGGTACCGGCGACACAGTCCTACATGTGTGGTTAGCAACTGGTTTCCTGACTGCTCCTTTTGGAAAAGCGAAGAAACAAATTTTTGTCTAATATCTATCTGTTCCTCTCAGAATCCTGCCAAGAGTTCATTTGAAAGGGGGTTGTAAGGAGTCTCCCCTGCAACAGGGAAGAGTAGACATTACTGCTGCAGGAACTGCTAGATAAGATCCTATGGCTTGTGTTACACAGGAGGTCAGGCTACATGGTTGTTGTAGCAGTTCTTCCTTGCCTTAAAATCTACATCATTGTCTGCTTCAACAGGGCTGACTTACAGCCTAGAGGCTGCAACGCAGGTTGTTTTTTTGGTGAAATGCTGACATTCGAATCTTCCTGCTGCCCGCTGTCTGTGACTTTAATTTACACTGCTCAGAAGAGTTCATCTTATGCACTGGGTTCATACAAACTGCTTTAGTTTTCATTTTGGTTTAAATATTTGTAATGCCAGGTGATTTGTTGTGGCCGCAACCTCTGTGGGCAGAGAACACCTGACATGGTTTTTTGAACCCACATCTGTGGGACATCATCTCCCTCATCCTCTAAGTAGATGTCTTGCCTTGTACAGCCTTTCTGAGAAGTGGGTCCTGAGAGCATCCCTACCCTGGTGTCCCTGCACCGCTTACCCCTGCAGCCAGCACCAAGACAGTGGGAAGAGCAATCTTTCTGGGGTCATTCTGTTCCCTGCCTGCAAATGTGTCAGACAGCAGCAAGGAAGGTGAAGGCCAAGGTGCCTCCTTTCTCAGTTCTGCAGGCAGGTGTGGCTGTCCCGTTGCTGGTCAGGGCTAAGTGCAAAATCTGGCTCACGTTACCGTGTCAGCCACTGCACCATCAGGTAAGGGAAAAGCTCATCAATAGGTCCCAGTATCACTTCCCAGTTCACACAGTGATGTGCTGCCAAATAGACAAGTTTTGTGTCAAAACCTCAATCCAGTCCCAAGAACCGGAGACATCTGGAGTAACTTTGTGTATGTCCAGGGCTCAGCTCTGCGAGGTAGTGAGACTGGCTGTATATCATGAGCCAAAAGGGGAAGAATACAGGGGTTAGGTAACCAGGCTCCATTTGGAGCTTCTCATTTTATTACTTTGCTGGAATATTTTCTAGTTTGATGACTTCAGTCACAGACTTCTTTGTTTATTTGCTCTGCTGCTAAACTGTGATTTCTGAAATCACTCCTTGTTGGCCCTTTTGTAATTCTCAGCTTCCCTAATAACCTTAATTTTCTGTCCCAATTTTCTTCGGTGTTAACACCTGCTATTTTATTTTTCTTTGTAGACTGGAAACTGTTATGGCAGAGCTCTCTAGTAGAGTGACTATGGTGAACTGACATATCCTAATAAAATCCTGTGCTTATGTGGAGCTCAGATACTGAGGAAATTTGGAAGAGGTGTAAAACAGTTTTCTATTCAAACAATGAAAAATCATTTGTCTTCACTGATATTGTATAGGAAATTAAACAGAAACAAATGGTATGGTCATTTCAGTCAGACTACAGCTTTTGATCTTGCTTGTGTACCTGAATTATTAGGGGAGGAAAAGGAATCCATTACATACAATTTTTAGTATAATTAATGTAAAAATTAAGTAATTTTTGATGCATTGAAGAATGCAACTATATGAACCAGTAGAACCTGAACTGTTTTTCATTCATCAGGAAAGCACTGTCACTGGGAAATCTCTCCTTTATGCTCTCAGATATATGAGGCCTAGTTGTGCTAGTTCTCACTGTCACACTAGAAGAACTGCAAAAGAAAAATTTGTTTTTCTTTAACAGACCTGACATGTTTTGTATTGTAGATAAAACCAACCTCTGCTTCTGCTCCTCACTATGTTTCTCCCTGGAATTGTCACCGAATCTTGGTCTCATTTGCTTCTGTGTAAATGCAGTGAAAACTGCCTGACAGCCCAAGTTTACAGCGAGGGTACGTCAGTCAGAGCTGGCTCCCAAGACTGAATCCTGCATCACCGTAGACCTTGGTGTGGTACCAACGCCATGACTCTGGATCTGTATCAGTGGATGTGAGAGGACATTTACTCTCTTCTTTTGAGAGTTCTCCCAGTCTTCAACAAAAGTGCAGTCCCATGGGGCACCTGGTAATGTTTAACTTCTTCTCTTGTTAGCTCTGTGTCAGGGAAAGCCTATTACTTCCTCTAGGTAGGGATTGTATCTGGGGTGGATTCCCTCTTCCAGTTGTTTTGGACCGTAACTGGTAGTGTAAAAGACTTCACACAACATCTTCCATAGCAGAAAGATGATACAAGAAATTGGAGCACAGATGATAATGCAAAAACAAAACATAATGAAAGTAGTCTCTGGACAGGATGAAAGCAGAAGGCTAGCTCCAAGCAGGCACCCTGGAAATGGCTACCTTAAGCAATGTGCAAATACTCTTCCTACACATGCATGTTCTTCGTGTTCACAGTCCAGTCATTGATGTGTGTGTGCTGCTTGCAATACAAGATTTTATAACTCGTCTTCTTAGCATTTGTTTCTACCCTTGGCTATTACTAGTCTAAACTTGAGACAACTTCCTGAAATATCCATAGAATTATGATGACTTTGAATTAATGCAAAGAGGGAACTGGAAGCTATGACTTGGTCTAGTGCTTTGCTCAAGTGAAGTTCCCTATTACAAACCGATCCCTAAGTCTGTAATCAACATATTCATGAGGTAGGCTGAAGGTATATGATTAATTATTAGTACCAATAGCTTCAAAAAGTCCAATTCAAGGACTCTGAACCCGAAGAGGTAGATACAGAACAACATGAAGTCCTTGCTCCAGAAAACAGATACTTTGGATATAGATCAAGATGTGCCAACTGGTACAGATACCTCTTCTGTGAGGGCCACCTCTTGTTGTTTGCTTTAAGTCTAGCTCTTATAAGCTTCATTTCACACTCTGCTTCTTGCAGTGGATAGACGGTGTACAGTCATGTCTTATCCACTCACTTCACATCATTCATGGGGTTTCAGAACTCTGTAAACCATTCCATGATTTATTATAGTTGATCTTTTTCTGAGCTTTGTCCACCTCAAATGAGTCCTTTTTTGAGATGAGGGGGCCCTAACTGAAAAAATATTCAAGCTGCAGATGAACAGAGTCATAATTATGTTTTTGTTTTGCTTTTTATTCCTGGCATTTGAGTTGTTTTCTTGATTGCTACTGAGCATTGAGCTGATGCTTCTATGGAGCTGTCTATCGTAACCTCAAGCTCCCATTCCCAAATGGTAATTGTCAGCTCAGAGTCCGTCATTTTACTTCGCTGTGAAGGGTATTTGTTCTGTTGCAAGGACAGACCTTCTGTTTCATGTCTTTTGGCCAATTATCTATTCCTATCAGGTCCTTCCCTCTTATCCCATGGTTGCTAAGTTTCTTTAGAAATCATTCATGGGAGACTTTGTCAAAAGCATTTTGAAAATCCAGCTGTACTTTGCTTGACTTGCACCTGACCCATGTGCTTGTTAACTTCAAAAAACTCTAATGGATTTTACAAGGCAGAATTCCCTGCTACAGAACTGACATTGGCTCTTCCACATAGATTGCGTTTAAACATATATCTTAGGTAAAGTCTGTCCTTTATTGTAGCTTTTACAAATCTGTGCACTAGAGTTACTGTCTTGCAGATCTGTAGCTCTCTGGATCGTCCCTGGCATCACAATTGCTATGGTGCCCAAAAAGTTAACATGGGAGATCACGTATTTCTATTAGGGATTCAGCTATTACCTCCTTGGGTTTTCTCAGAATTCTTGGCTAAATACCAGGCAGTCCAGGTGACTTGTTAGTGCTTATGCTAACGTTACGATAACCTTTCCACAGTCACTTATGTTTCGGATGGATCCTTTGCAGCATTGCCTTCCAAAAACACTGCTAGTGAGGAAACATCCACAGTTTCTTCTACAGCGAGCAGTGATGTAAGTATTTATTCTGCTTTTCTGCAACAGCCTTGCCCTCTCTGAGTGTTCAACCTGGCTGTCAGTGGGCTCCACAGACTGCCTGGCAGGCTTTTTGCTCTGATGCACTGGAAGAGGAATTTAGTATTACTTTTGATTGCTCCAGCCAACTGTTCCTCAAACTCTTTTTTTTTGGCCTGCCTAATTATATTTTTGCATTTAATCTGCCAGAGTTTATGATCCTTTTTATTTTCTTCATTTGGATACAGCTTCTGCTTTTTGAATGATGCCTTCTCAATTCTAATAAACTCTTTTACTTCCCAAATCTTTAGCTCACTACTCTACCACGCCTGCTTCTTTTTATTGTTTCTCAAGTTTTTCCTAACAGACAGCATGTATTGAAACCTTTTTTTCAGTAGAATGTTTTTTGTCAGTCCCTGTGCTGGCTGTAAGGATTTAATTCTCTCAGCTACCTCTTTTAGCTTATTTTTTAACAAGTTTCCTCACTTTTATATACTTCCATCACTCAGTTTACCACAGTTGTGGTAGATTTTTGACCTTTGCTACTCCTGAGAGGATATTGGATCTAAGTATTTTATAGTCACTGCTCTTGAATGGTGCTTTTCCTGTGAAATTTTGAAGCAGAACCTGCATGGCCTTTAGAATCATGACACAAAGTATTTTGAAAACCTGAGATGAACAGAATGTAGGGTAGAAAGGAGACAGATCAGCTGCTTGTACCAATATCAATGGGATTGATTTGAAGGCGAAATGGTGGAAGAGGTTTAAGAAATTATTTTGAAGTATTAAACTGTTACAGAATTTATCACAGACCAGGAAAGAGGGTAGTGTAGAGATGGACTGACTAAGGCTAATATCACTGGAGGAGCAGAGTTGGGGACAGCTAGATATGATGTGATGGAGTGACTGCAGTTGGTATCAAGAACCAGCAAAGGAGAGGAAATGATGGATCGGGAAGGTAATTTTGGTAGCAGTACTTAGCATGGATTTAAAAGGTGATCAAGCAATATTATGGTTGCAAGGTGTGGCACGAGGAGATAATATGGCCTTCTCCATACTGATTCCTTTATTCAAACAAAGCTTCCTCTGTGCAAACTGGGTCAACATCCTGAAAGCATTTGGACAACGGGGCCCCCGTCTGAACCAGTTCATATATTAATAACTGATTCAAACCTTATAAAATGTTAACCTGAATAATGCACAATAGAAATTAAGGATTCAAAATTGTGAGTAGGGCTGATGGATTTGAAAATATACCAGGGTGCTGCAATGCTATGAGATTAATTGTGCCACACTGCCTAGAAGATCCTCCATAAAAAGAAAATTAGCAGAAAAACCGCAGGTCAAAAATGGTAGCAGAAGGCTAATCCTTCAGTTAATTAAATTATTGCAGATGAACCTTCTTTATGCAAAGGGAGCAGGTAATTTTGCATTACTGTTTTGCACATGTGGGCTTTATTCACTGAGGAAATGTAATCGTCAGTCCAGGCAGTGCTTTTCTCCTTGCCTCCCAGGCCCTAGCTTAGAAATGAATGTGTGCAGGAGGGCTGTGTGTGGTAGTAGCTATGTTCTTTTCCCCTGATTTATGTGGTCCCATACATGCTGAATACATCAGGCATTTGTTTAAGTGTGCCTTTCTGGGTAACTATAGACTGGAGGAGTATTGAACTTGGTATAATACGAATCTCTCAATAAATAAAAAGTCTCCTACTAAATCTCCCTTTATAAAGGCTGAGAAGAGAGATCTGTAGCATTCCACCTGTGTATGAATCGATTTCAATCAGCCTTTAGGAGGTTTCAGACTGCGTTAGCTTAGGATAGCATAGCGCAGCAGCGAAACTGCCCTCACGTCCCTTATTGACAGGTTTGTTATGAAACAGGGAATATTTAGATTGAGGAGATTCATCCCAGTACTGCAGACACCCAGCCCTCTTGTCTTCGCTTCAAGTCTATTGTAATGCTATCCACAAGCACACCAGCTTCCCCATCACATGCAACAGGACGCCAACTTCTCTGGATAAGCCTTTTCTGGAAATTAATTAGCTCTTTAAAGGGGGAGGGGGGAAAGGGAGGGAGATATTTTCTCATTACTTTTTTTAGAGCAATTTCTGTGTTTAGGAAAATGGGCCAACTTTCCCATTTCAGAATCCTCTGATTCAGATATGGGCAAGGTGAGAGGTTAGAGGCCTCGTTGTTAATGAGAGAGGCAGCCTCTGATTTTTACACTAATTGAAGCATTTACATTTTTCAGCAGAACTAAAATGCAAAACTAACACATTCCTTGGAGATTTATAACCCCACGAAGGATTCTCCTATCGTCTCTCCCTTAATTATCCCAAATTATCTGAACTCTCATGAAGAAGAAAGAAATTAATATTAATATTCCATTTAGAACATACTCTAAAATACAGTAGAAAATGGAGGCAATAATAATGACAAAGAGGGTAGCTGAGATGATTTGGAATATGTAATCTTTCTTCTCTTCATTGCAGCTTCCTTATATTAGAGTAAGCCAGGAAAACTCTGTCTTGCATTCACTTAGCAGAACAATTTTTGTGCTGCATTGACTTCCAGTATATAAGTAAAAGCTTAGTGAAATATCGCTCTGTCTGTTAAATGTAACACTTTGGCTTTGTGCCTTAATCAGAAAAAAATTAAGGATAAAAGAAATTGGATAACTTTTTCTGAAGAGTGTGCATGGGGGGCAAATAGGCGAGGCTCATCACTAGAGAACAGACAGGAAAAATAGCAAGAAGAAAAGAGCAGCTATAAACTGGACATGAAATGAAGCAGGAATTACAGCTTATGTTGAAAGGAGGGAATTACAGTTATCTGAAGAGCAAACAGTGGGGTCAAATTAATCAGAAGCTGCAAATATCGAATCCATACACATGGGCCGTAGGTCAGAGCAGAAGGTCTGCTTGCATGAAAGAGACAGACAGGTGCCACAGGGAAGGGTGGGAGGGGAAAAAGAAGAATGTCTCTTCATTTGGATGGTGAGACCAAAGTACCTGGTAAATCTCCAGTTAGCCACTGACTAACTACTGATGGCCAGTCACGGGTTTGTAATTGGCCTTTACTGCTCAGAGATGGCTCCCAACTGCTGCCCCAAATTCCTTGCTCCTGACTCTAGGACATTAGCTTTGGGCTTCCAGTGCCCTGAAGTTGGTAGTTAAGACAGGAGTGAAGAAGAGACTTAGTTTTGGTTTAGAAGTGCCCTAAGATGGAAAATAGCCTCAAGAATCGTCCACAGTGGTGCGATATGATTCACACTGAACGCAAATGTAAGCCCAAGTTCAGCTCTAAAACTGAAGGCAGGTTATAAATCTGAGTCCCACAACCACTTCTTCATCTTGTTCTGTGTAAATTTGTTCAGTGTTTCCATTCACTGACAGGAGCCAGAGACTTTCAAAGGACCCACCGCCTGTGAGTGTCTTGGCTTACAACTGCCTTGGTGTTATGCTGTCAGTTGTATTTAGAACTATGTTATCCCATGAAAGTAACATTTGATTTCTCAAACGATATTTTGTGTCAAAAATGTGACTTTTTAAAGGAAGAAGGGATACAGACTAACCCTCTGCTCTCCTATTTTTATAAACTCACTCTCTTAGCACAACACTGGCAGGTTGCTGGAAGGGTGGAAGACATCAACCAAAATGAAGCCCATCTGCAAAGCTGTTGCATACGGCATCACATATTGGGCTTTGAGGATGGATTGTGAGAGAAAAGATTGTCACATTAAAAAAAAAAAAACACACAAAAAAACCCCAAAAAACACGACAACAGAGAATTATATTACAAATAGTGAACAGACTTGAGAGGATCTTGAGGTGGCTGTGAACTAAAAAAGCCATTTTGCTGTTGCTTTTTAACTTGAAAATAGCCTTTACTGGTTTTGTAACACTTTGCCTGCTCTGTTTTGTTTGTTCAACTTTCAGAGGCTGAAGATGTGTTTGTAAGAAGCATTGAGACATGGAGCTGAGTCTAGAAATACATAGAAGCTGTTCGCAGTCAACATCCCATGCAGCTGGAGGTCTATGGTACACGGGACCAGGCATATTTACCGTTGCCAGTGGCCTTACCTCAGTGCTATCTCAAGGTAATAAATACACAGAAAGTAGACTGAGGATGCTGTGGACTTGCTGGTGGCAGATGCCGCAGCACCATGTATTGCAATGCTGCAGATGCCATGGAGCAAGCCCCTGGATTGCATGTGGCAGACGGTCCCGAGCACGTGTGCAGAATTGTGCCCAGGGAAGTGCTGCACAGGACCGTGCATTGCTGGCATAACTGCCTCACTCCACGTGATGATGCTGGGTTATCGTATGCCGGTACAATCGTAGTGTAGCTAGGGGATATTGTGGGTTGGATGTTTTGGGTTCATTTTCAGTCTGGAGCATCTGTGAAAGGAGCTTGTGTTTCTCAGCCTTCTCCAACAGGCCAAAATATTTGGGAAGGAACACAAGGTCCTAATGCAATGTGGTGGTGTTTTGTTCAATACAGTGACGTTCAGTCTCGGGCGAAGCAATTTTGTGATCCTGACTTCTTGGCTTTATTTAAAAGTGAGAATGAAAACCAAACCAAACCCCACTGCTAAGGATGTTAGTAGTAGCTGCAGGCTTTTGGTGTGAATGTATGTTTTGAATAGTTACCAGCGAATATGTGACCTTTAAACATAATGGAATGGGGAAACTAGATTTTATTTCATTTAGCCTGGTGTAACAATTTCAATGTTTTGCATTGCAAGAACATTTGCAATCCACCATTGAGAAACAGTAATGTGATGGATAAAGCACTGGACTGGAATTTTATTCTAGGTGTAGCTGTAGACTTTCTACATCAATATGTCCAAGAAAATAAATCGGCCCTCTTAGCCAGGTCTTTCTTATCTGTGAAATGAGAATGATAATCCCACAATACCTGTCTGTGACAAATACACAAATATTACTCATATTTACTAAACAGTTTCAGATTAAATTTTTCTCTTGTCCAGTTATTTCGGAAAACAGCTAGCAAGAAAACCTGACTAACGAAATGAAAGCTGTCACATTACACATCTAGCATGTGTCAGCCAATTCACATTAGACTGTTGAATGTCCCAGGATGAGAAATTAAAATAATTTGTTCAAATTATTGAACAACTGATTGTTAAAAGTATCGTATGACCAAAGACACCTCCTACTGACTCTTTAATCACTGAAAATTTCTACAGCAGTCATAAACAACGAAGCATCTTGGTTACATTCCTCATTAATTTTGTTCATTAAGTAAGAGATACGAGGCTAAAATGAGACAATTTTCTTATTAAAATCACAATTTGATTTCCAAATACCTTTTCTTTTGTCCTGTGGCAAACATTTTATGGATTGCTTTCTTGTTCATTGTTTAATGAGCAGCAAACTATTCTGCAAACTGCCACAGAATAAAATAACACATACGAGAGGATGACAAAAGAAATAAAACAGCACATGCTATAAACTGAACAAAATACAAGGTATCTATGCATGCCTTTTATTACGTGTCTTTTTCTGTATTGCTCTGGGTAGAAAAGAAATATTCTGCATTTCTTCATGTGAATTAGGATAAGACACCGAGTTCCAGAAGCTGTCTGGTACCTTTTCCTAATTTGGAAAAACAAAGAATGTCTCTCTTTTTCCGTTTGTGTTTCCGTTTCCTTACAGCTATCTCCTGTGCATCACATTTCGAATCTGCAGTGGTGCTCATTTGCGAGAAAAGTGCTACCTTTGTGTGCATGATGGTCTGATTGTGGAAGACTTGCCTGCCTTCCCCTTTCTGAAGATCCCAAAGGCCACATTTGTCATATAGTCACTTTGCTATGAGTGTGTAATTAAATGTAAAGCACTTTGGGATGTTCAGCTCTATAAAGTATTGCTATTGAAATGCAAGTTGTTTTTCTGCAGAAAAATACAAAAGGAAAAAACCCCAAATAAACAGCAACAAAAAACAAATGAAAAGGTTTCTAGGGATAAAAATGTGAACACTGTTAGATAAATAAAACATTAGAAAGGAAGGAAAATACTTCCGGAAAACAAATCAATAAGGTAAAAAAAAAGATTTAGTTGAGAAAGTTGACAGGCTTGCAGAAATTTCTAGCTTACAAGCTATTTACAGAGAAAAAATAGGATGAATCAAGACACAACCATCAAAGTAAAAACCCTAGGTATTAAAATTTTAACTCTAACTTGTAAAGTCCAAATATTTTCCTCTGTGACATAAATTTGCACAGGCAGTAGAAGCTTACAATTACAGAATTTCTTCTGTATTTTACATCCTTGGAGATAACGTTTGTCCTTTTGTAAAATAAGTACAAAATTCTGTCCTTTCCAAATTATGACTGCTATGTGACATATTAGGAACTAGATTATTTATAAAAACAGAAAAAAATAAAGCTTAACAAGCTCATTGTTGGATAGTTCTATTTTTTTTTTCACTGCAAAATGACATTTTTGCCGTGATGAAACAGTGGCAGAATTTACCCTGAGTTGTGATTCAGCCATGGACTAGACCCTAGGTATGCAACCTTTCTGGTTGCCTTTTTTTTCTTTTTTAAATTTAAAGAGTCTGGAAAATAAGTGAAACTCTAACCAAAACAGTTTTGGTTAGCTGTTTTGGCATTAAATGGAGTGCGACACGACATATACTACGCACATATTTCCCAGATAACTTCATAACCCAAACAGTTAATTATTAATAAATGCTCTCTATTAGACTCCTAGCTTTGTTTTAGTCTTCAATGATGGCTTCTCATCAAGATTCATGTTCTGAAGGTCCTGGGTTGCTTTAGTTTTGGTAGCTTTTTTGTACTGGACCCTATTGACTCCTCTTATCTCCCAGTGGGACCATGCTGAATTGAAACTAATGAGTTGATGGTGGCTTTACAAAATGTTCATGCTTATCAGTTTTGGATTGTTACGTGTTGAAGGCCAAAGAATCATAGAAGTGGGAATTGCCTTTCAATTTATAGTTATGCTTCACACTTTTAGTTATTTCTGGTGTCTCAAATGTGTCAGTTCACCTAGTCTTAGAAGTATGATTTCATGAAAACTAAGTCTTCTCCCTGGTTTACAGAATACGTAGCAACAATCATCTCCATGCTAGGAGGACTTCAGAGCAAGAAGTTGGACTACCCTTTCATGTTTTGCATAAACATGATCCATTTGGGCTAAAGTGACTCTCCTGGAATTTGGTAGCTAGCTCAAGTAAAACTGTGCACTCTTACTTTATCACTAGTTATCCAAAATTGTTTCAGTTAGACCTGGCAAATTCCAAAAGTTATCTTTGTGTTTCATCTTCATTTGGACAAATAATCCGGTGTATTTGATTTCCTGAAATACATAACTATAACCTATTAAGAAAACATTTCTTGCTGGTTGCTTTGCTTCTGCCCTAGACTGAAATGCAACAGCAAGATGGGAAAAGGCCTCAGCTGAGTTGGAACTAGAGACAAAGAAACGCACTTGCACCATTGAAACCTGGATCCACAGAAGGTAGTATTTATGGTAGCTTTATTGTTCGTGTGTTTCTAATAACCTTCTCATTTCATCTTACTGTAAGGGGAGATGATGTACTGCTATGAATGCTAGCGCATGGTCTAAGCTCCAGCTTTCATTATTGCTTCCATTATCAGAATGGATCTTCATTGGCCTGAATTGCTAACATTCTTACAGGAATGATAAGACTAAAATGGCTCTACCTGTCATTCACTGATGTGTGAATCGACAATCAAATGATTGATCAATTTTTCTGCGCTTCAATAGCTTCTTTCAAGCCACACATCCTGAGTTACTGTATAAAATGCTGCAGTTTCAGCCAAGTTTTCTAAGGGATAGGTAAAGTAAATTAGGCAATTAGAGCTAATCTCAGATTTAAAAATTGAAAATCCATCAGCGTCTCTGTCTTGCAAAGAAAATACATTTCAAAATCTGAACGGAAAAAGTATTCTTACAAAAGAAAACTCCTGTAGTCCCGACAGCGTGCCTGTGAATGGCTTTCATTAATTTCTAATATATTTTTCTTTTGTTCATTTTTTCAAAAAACTTTGAATCCTAGAAGCTTTTAAGAAGGAGGAGTTTTGAAAGTGGAGCAATAGGAAGTGCTAAATATTTTATTAGAGTTTTATGAAAACATGTTTTTGCTTTATTCCTTTAATAGAAAAAAATCACGACAGTTAGCAAAATGATGAGGATTAATGTATGAAAATGTATTGCATGGCAGCTTCTGAGTAATGGATTTATAAACAGATTCTTTTTTTTTAAATTTTATGTCAAAATGGATTACAAGAAGACTAGCAAATTATTGTAGTCAGATCAAACAGAATACACAGTCCATGAGTCTTTCTGTAACGTCTGCTGTATCCTGACCGAAATCACCCAGTCTTCATCTCGTTCCCTCTCTAACAGGAAAGTCATGTTACTTTCATTCACTTCCTTGGTTTAAAGCAAAGAGTAAAGCAGGTGAACCTCTGAAGAGTTTAATGTAGGAAAAATACTTCTTGATTTAAGTTAGGTTTCATCCAAAATCTATTTTTCAGTCTATTTAGTCTTTTTTGTAGTTTTTGGTGAACCTGTGCCCTTCACGGTGTACAGGTAATGATTGATTTTTAAAGACTAATATGTCCAGAGTTGTATGTTCTACACAATCTGTCAAAACTAAGAAAGAGTAAAGAGCTGCAGAAGGAAAAAAAACCCCAGCACTACAACCCAAAGATAAAGGACAAAAGTGAGACAGAAACCAGCAAAATAGAAAAGTTGAGGCAGACAAAGGCTGGGTAACCATTTTGACAAGCTGACTGGAAGCCTCTGTGCTTTATGCTGTGAGGGCTTCATCCAGGCTTCACTGGTGGCAGCAGAAAGGCTTCAGCGGGCTTTGATGCAAACCTAATTCAGCCGATTTATTGAATGATTTCTTCATTTTTGTGACGGTAGTCTTGTTGCTGAGCAGGGATGAGGAGGAAGGGGACCAGGGGAGTCCAAAGGAAAGCTGACCACACAAATGTAATATTGGAGGCATTAGACTGCATGGGGCTGTTCAGCCTCCACAAAGAACCAAACTTATTCCCATGGAAACCAATGTTCAAAGATGAATAAGTAGCCTGGCTCTCAGCAGCTCCCTTTCCTTTTTCTCTTTTCTTCTCTCTTGGGATGTTTTGTTGTTGTTTTTGGTAAAGGGAAAGAAAGAGGCTCTTCACCTCCAAGCAGCTTGAGAAAAGACTGGCAACATTCATTCCGCTAATAAGCTGGCAATTAATGCAAAGAGGAATGTCCTGGATTTCTGAAAGAGAAGTATTTTTCAAGAGGAGCTAGTCAAGATGTTGATGAGGTTTTGTTTCTCTGGTTTTTGTTTGGTTTGGTTGTTTTTGTTGTTTAAATGGGACATACACTTTCTGGAAAAGGGGTCTGCTAAACTGATGTTGTAAGTCTGCCCTCACGTGTTGGATTTTAACTCTTCAGGAGAGAAAGTAGAAGTGAGCTCAATGGAATCCACCAGATGTGTTGTGGCACCACCCAGGTACAGATCCTCAGGTCTGCTCAGTTTTTTAATTTTGAGTTTTAGGTGCTGATATATGCATAGCAATGGGTTACCCAGGTATTTGCTACCCATTTGTTGTAGCAGATATGGGTCATTATCATTCCTGCACTAAGTAGATAATGCATTCAAAGGGAATGTTACAAAGGTGTTGCTGATGCTATCAGCGTTATAATGTGTTGCAACTATTGACCTACGTAAAAAGAGACAGCCAAAGGTAGGGTGAAAAACAGGAGAATTGTCAACTAACTTTCAGTAAGGAAGATACTCTCAATCTCAGTAGTCTGAAAGAAATCCTTTGCATTTAGCTTCTTGTGAGGAGAGTTTCTGAGAACAGGAAATGTTGTAGGGAATAATGTCATATGGGAAATTTCCAGTGTGAGTCAGCATGAAACTGCTTAGATGAGGCATGAGTGGTTCTGCAGGTTTTGAACCTAATGAAGCCATGTCTCCTGCAGACTTGCACCTGGGGCCGACTGATTTTGGTGTCTGAAACTGTCAGTGCCCACTGAACTTTTGGTGCAAAAAGCATCTATAGAAGACCTTTCCAGTCCAAAGGAAGACCTCTTCCTTGTGCATCCTCTGATGCCTAAATGATGATCTCATGCTGCAGCCTTTCCTTTAGCAGGGAATAAATTCTGGTTGCTCTCCCTTTTCCCTCTCCAGACATCTGTTTTTACAAACTTGTAGGAACATAATTGTCTTTGAGAACTCTGTCCCTCTATTCCACTTGGCTGACAGCAGTCAGCAAGCTCAAAATTATTAGGGAAACCAGCCAGACAAAATGATTACCTAAGCCTCATTTCCTTAGGAAACCAGGCTAAAAAGTTAATATTAGCAATAACTTCAGAACTGGAGCTACCACTGGGGGAATGCAACATGGCACCGAAGCTGTGTATGCTAAAGCGCAGTCTGATGTGTTGCTCCCATTGTACTTTGGCTGTAAACGTTCTCCTGGGCCCTGTTAGCAAACCAACCTTCCTCCAGCTGCTGTGTGGGTGAACGGTCAGAACAGTGTCCTCAGCGGGGGGGGTCAGAGCCTCTTCGCTCCTTGACTTACCCACTGGTGGTTTTGGGATGTGGACCCCTGCTCACCAGGAAGTGATGGAGATCACACATCCATTTAATCCAGACATTCTCTGGCTACCTGAATATTTTGAACCTGCACTCAAATCAGCAGTTTGCAATGGGTTTCATCTCCTTTACTGAGCAATTAATTTCCATGGCAATTTTTTAAAAAAATATTTTAAAAGACCTACTTGTTCTTCTCCTCCTCAGTACCTGAGTGTCAATTTAACCTACCTACCTGCAATCCTTACATTATTTTTGAATTTACTCTTTAAAAGTTTTACGTTTTCTTTCTAGATAATGATTTATGGATGTGCAGTGTGAGAAATGTACTTTCTGCTGCAACCGGTGGAAACCTGAGTCTGTTGCTGCCGAGGGTCTGCATTTTTATCTGCACTGTGTTGTCCATGGTATGTATCCTCCCTTTCCTCCTTTCCATTTCTCAGAACAGTGCTTAAGAAATTGCATTTATCTTTGCAGAAAACTGAAATGTTCATCTCTGTTTCAAAAAAAAAGGAAAAAACACATTTCACAGCAGACTCTTTCTTCTTCATCATATATGATCAGTGAGAGTCGCCTCGCTGAGATCCATTCAACTCCTAGTGTGTTTTAAGAAGTTCTTTATATACTAAGAAAGGCATACAGCCAAAGCTGCTTGTGCTCAGATTTTTACTGTGTGAATATGAAGCAGGGCAATGGCATTGTAACTGCTTTCCAGCATGAGCTTATCTTCACTATTTTACTTTATCCTGAGGCGCTGACCTTTCTATTATCAGCCTCTCTGAAAGGCAGGAGTACAACCACGTCTTGTCTGTATCATCTTGTTTATGGTTTATATGTGGCTCAAAGTTCTGCCAGAAACTTAGTGTCATTTTACTGCCTGGTTTTACATTCTGTCTGTGATGTACTAATTATCGGGGTGTGACAGAGCACTTATTTCCTATCATAAACCAGGGCTGTTATCCAGGAATGGAATTTTGTTCGAGTCATGAAAGGATGTAACAATATGAAATATTCTCTGAGGGCCTTATTCTGATCCTGTTGACATTGATGGGAGAATGTTACTTTTGTCTTCCCTGTGAAAGCCACATAATGAAAGACAATGGCATTACAATGTCTGCTTTTATTTTTTTTCCAAAGAAACATTTCCCCACAGTACTGTGAGCACTGGACAGTTGTATACCTCAGCTGAGTACGTGGTACGGCACTAGCACAAGATATTTAGTATGCTGGAGAGCCACAGCCTTTTGGATGTAAATCAGCATAGTTCCTTTCACATCAGGGGCAGTGTACTGTTTTATATTAGGGGGAAATCTTGCTCTCAGCTTCGGGCTGCCATTTCCTTCCCCTTTTAGAATGGAAAAAGAAGAGACTGCACTTCTAATCCATTCTTAGTAAAGGGAGGATGGGAGGAAAGAAATAAAATAATTTGGAGATTGTGTAGTAATTTCCTAGTTCCCTACTAGTAGCACACAGTTAATGCACATGACTTAATGGGAATACACTTGCACTCAGCTGCACTTGCCTACGGCAGAAGAGATAATGAAGTATTTCTGCTTATACCATCACAAGCCCTCACTTGAACAACAGAAGCACAAGTAGAGATCAGATTCAAGCCCAGAGCACGGGTGAATAGAGCACAGCCTCCAGCCTGGCCAGGGCTGCTCAATACCGCTCTCGGAGACACGGCGTGTTGTTGGACACTTTTGCGTTATCTTAGAGCCTCACATTGCTGTCGGTGTCAGTATTTTGTAAATTCACAGGCTAATGGCTGTTTCTTCCTCCTCTGTGCAAGAGATGACAAAATTTAAGTAAGAAAAGTTTGTCTTTTTAGCCAAATTCCAGCAGACTAGACAGCCCACAGTGTTCAGAACATGTGTGATATTATATTACAGACATTTCTGCTTGTAGGTGCAGAATTCAACCCTGAACTCATTTACATGATTAAAATGAAGCCAGAATGTCCCACCATACTTTTATAGCACTGGAATGCAAATTTTGATTTACAACTCCAACTCGTTTCCTTTTCTTACTGATATTCCCCCCTTTATCCTCCTCCTGAAAAAAAAAAAAAAAAAAAAAAAAAAAAAAAAAAAAAAAAAATTGCATCTTTTACTTCTATCTTAGGCATCTCTTTCTGATCTTCTGCAGACTGAACCTTGACAATTTTGTAAAGAAATAGGTGGTTCTTCTGTTCTACATATCCCATAATTTATTGGCTTTTTGCACCTGTCAGATGCCACATTTCCTCCCTCTGGGAGCATGCCCCTGTTCATATAACCCTCCTTCCCCTGTAACTAGAGAAAGAGATAAAGTTACAGGTGTCAGCTAAGCCCCAACTGTTTCTTTGATCTTTCCTAGTTACTTTTTTATTGGAATGTTTCTTCCTAAGTGTTTTTCCTGTGTAACTTTATTTTTGAATAGAGCAGCACTTGTTTTGTTTTCAGTAAGCTCAGAGCCCCAGTTCTGCTTGTGCACCAGTGAAAAATGGAAGTGATTCCCCTGATCTCAGCAGATCACGCTGAATCAGGAACACAGAAAATATTAATTTCTTTTAACAGAACAATTTCATGATAAAAAATCAGGTATATTAAAGGAAAAACAAAACCTTACTTATTTTCTGTGGAAGTGATATATCCTTTCTCAGGACTGGATCTCTAACTGATGTTCTGTAGCTGAAACAGAAGGTGAACGTATGAAGCACACATTATTGGGGAGGCCATTTCCTAGCGCTGTTCAAGAGGTTGGACATAGTCACTGCTAGCTCTCTCTGCACCTCTGAAATGAAAGCAGTTGGGCTCATCTCTGTGCCTTCCAGCCCAGACATTCAGAAACTTCAGTAGTAATAAATCCTAAAAAGTACATTTTTAAAACTAATGCTATTAGCCAAGGCAGGCATTTTGCATAGCTTAGGCTGGGCATCTAGCCTGACCACTTTAATTTTTGATTCTGATCTTTCTTTCTCCCTCTGGTTCTCCTGTGCTTGCAACAAGATGCCGCTGCCTGTGTGAAATGGTAGGAGAATGTCTGTTTCTAAAATAAATCATTACTCGTGAGGTTTCAAAACCCCTGAAAACATTTCTGCATACATCTTTTCTTCTTGGTGATGCTCTCCCTTTCTTTCCATATCGAAGCATCCACTTTGGGCCAGAGCCCAGACCGTTTTTTCAGGCTTCCTTTTGCTGTAGTTAGCAATGCCTTTTACCCCCTGCCCTGCTGAAAATGCCTCCGGATGGTACTGCAGACCTGGCACAAGCCCCCTCGGCTCCCCCAGCCTCCGTGTCCCCCACCAGCCTCTGTCCCTCCACCAAGGCTGAGGCTGCAGCGCTCCGGCCCAATGACACCCATGAGTGGCACCACAGGACACTGGCCTGCCCTGTGCCCTGGCAGATTCCCAAGGTGCGTGTATATATATGTGTGTGTGTGTATAAATATATATGTGTGTATGTTTTAATCCTCTGTGAAATGAATTTCTACCTCCTTCCAGCATGGCGTGATGGAACTTAGAAAATTTCAAAGCCATCGGTTCAGCTGCATTTCCTTATACTTTTAACACCTCTACATCAGGCGAGGTGGCTGGGTGACACAAGCCAGAGGTTCTCGGTGGTGTATGTTT
>NW_009636489.1:134222-197206 GCF_000690535.1 Cariama cristata | reverse complement strand
TGTCTTTAAAATATTTCATGTAATATCTCTTTGGAAGTACATGTTTTAAAAATGTAAGGAGGATCTGTGAGCTTTCTGCTATGTTTATTCAATCCTCAACACTCCAAACACTTGAGAATTCAAATTCTTCAGCTAGGCTTAATGAGGCTGACTCAGAGTAAAGTTATGTGCATAAAAGTCAAGGATAGAGGGCCTTGATGTTATGCATATTTAGGTGGTTATGGGGTTTTCAATATTAATGTTTATTACTGAACATTTTAAAGGAGAACTTGGGCTGTACCTTTTCATCAAGACTTGTTACTTCTATTCTTGCTGCAAAGGAGCTCTTTCTGGGACGTGGAAGTTTGTTTGTGGAAGCACTGCGATCTGTCAGTGCAAATCTGAGGGCTCCAGTCAGCCACTCCAACCTCAAACCTTGCTAACAGCTACAACTGCGAGCTCTGTGTGGGTTCATGCTGCTAGTCACTAAGCTCACAGGTCAATGACTTTCCCTTTGCCTCCATTTTCCAGTTGATAGAATGATGAAAACCGCTTTGGATGTCTACAGTGACCACCAAGACGCATCACCATGGGCTGTACTGTGATCCCTAACACAAAACACCAAAAAATGGGTAAGAAAATATTACTAGACTAAAAGCCTGCCCATTTCCACATCCTAGCTTGTTTGGGCTTTGCAGGTTGTTTGGGTTTTTTTCTCTTCGGTTGCCTTTGTCTCTCCTTTTTCTGGTTCTGAAGAGTACGAGAAGGCCAATTTGCTCATGGCCTGAATGGTTCTGGGCAACGGGACTGCTGGAAGAACAGCTGGCCTCGCGCTGGAGACCTGAAGAAGGCAGGCTCTCGTACGGCTCTGGAGGGGAAATTGTTCATCGTCTGGCAAAGACACACATGAGCATGGGAGCTTTTCAGTGCTGGTCTGAACTAAACCTCCGGGGACTTCTCGCAATTAATCTTACAAGCTTCTCCAGGGCTTCGTCCTGACCTCATCCCTGCTCCTGTTCACACATACAGTAAGAAAAATTCCTGTTGAGTCACCCTTAGGAAATGTTCAGAAGAAAACTAATCTTTTTTCCCTAGATGTGCTTTTTGCTCTGCTAAAACAGCTGCTGGACAAAGCCAGGTGCCATCCTAGCCACGTTACGTGGAGGATTTTGCTGAACGCAGCTGGAGAGCAAGAGTTTCTTCTGGCTTGCCATGGATGTACAAGGATGCAAATCACTTCATTTCATTTACGCGGTATGAGAAAGGCCTTAGCATCTCTGCTGTGAGAGCCGAGGAACAGGTACCTTTTATTTTTTCTAATGATTTTTATTCTGATTTTACTCAGACCTTCAGATGCATTTTTGCACGTCTGTCTTTATAATTTTGAGCAGGTAAAGGAATTTGTTCAGAAAATGCTGAGTGCAGGAAATGGAAACTTTTTTGAGAAATATCTCACTTTAATGATGTAAATTGCACGTTATACTCGGATCACTCACATGAAATTAGGTATGTGTCCTCCACAGCATGGTTTTGGGTTTTACACTGTGTTGCAATATTCATACTACAATTATAAAAAATGCATAAACATAGAATTGCTTTTAGAATATTTTCTTTCACAGTAAAGTTATGAGATTATTGACTTTTTATGCCCATTCTACTTGAAGGAAAATTGAAGAATGTGAGAATTCCCCACGAAATAGAAAATCAAAATTTTAATTAACTTTACTAAAACGACCATCTTTTTCCACCTTGCATTACAGGACTTTGGAAAGAAAGTCCCACCTGTTTCTTCACAGCATGTTGGGGAAGAATGGGAAGTAGGAGGACAGGAGAGGGAGGTGTGTCTGCTGGTGATTTGAAATATAAGCAGGATACTCCATTGCAGTTTTATCTATAAAACCCTCTCTGGTGTGAGACAGCTGCTGCCTCTGAAGCCTTCTACATATCTCTTGAAATCCCAAGGACCCTTCTTTTTTTAACCCGTATTGTATCCCCATTGCCCTTGAGATCCTATATTACAGCTGCTTTCCTCAGAAGGATTTGATAAGAATATCTCTTTTGGACCATGTCAGTGTTAGAGAATTGCTGTCAAGCATCAAGAGATGCTCTCTCTCTTCCCCTGGGGCTTTAAAGATCCTATTCTAAAATTAAAGTGTTTGGTATAGATAAGATGCTTAGGGTTATAATGAGGTCAAGAGTTGCTAGCAGTTTCCAACTAGATTTTTTTTTTTAATAAGTTGATCAGATCTCTTGCTGTGTTATTTTCCTTTTTAGACTGATAAATATAGACAGACCAGGTAGAGAAACAGTCAGGAACAGGAAGCTTTTGAAAAATATTTGGAAATTATTCCGATTGCATTGTCTAAGTCAAGTTGCCCCATTTGATTATGCTGGCATCCTCTGCAATGCAATGTGACATGGAATATGTGATGTAACGAGATAGGCCCGCCAAAACGCAATGTGCTTTGTTTTAGTCAGAATGTATTAATCCACTTACTGAATAATTGACCCAAAGAGATTCTGTCAAACAGTATTAAATTATTCACTGGGTTTCCAAACCAGCAGACAGTGTCCTTTAAATATTTAAGAATAATGTCAAATAATTTTCCACACCAAAACTATTCATTTTTGTGTTTGTTGAGGTTCCCTGGCTCTTCTCTGTTGTTTAAGGAGAGCAGGATAATTAAATAAAAGCCAGTGTGCCCTTCAGAGGTGCCGTGTGAGCCGGAGGGCAGAGGCTCTCCCACCCACCAGCACCCCCAGAAGGAGAAGCAAATGCTCACCTGCTTCGGCTGTCAGACCCAGCCAGATGCCATACCACTAGCACATTTTCACTGCCTTGACTGTGCATTTTAAAGCAAACCCCAAACTCTGCACGTACATACACATGTATTTTACCAGGTAGCCTGTGCCTCGGCAGTGAGTTCCCCCAGAGAGGGTGCAGCATTGCAAGCTGTGAAGTGCCCTGCTATTCCCTACCCTCAGGCCTCGCAGTACCTCTCTAGGTATGCATTATGAGATAACAACCTTGCCGGATCAATTTTGGTGTGGAAAATAGGTTTCCTTAAAAAAGGGACACCAGTATAGCAGCATTCAAGTTCTACCAATTACAGTGTCTGACACCTTTCCCCTTGAAGGCTGCATGCTGAACGAGCGCAGGGTATATTTCTGGCTTGTTTAAAAAGGATGAGGACAGGCATCTGATAGCTTACCTTAATTATTCCATTTCCTCCTCCCTATATACATTTCCAAAATCTAATTATAGTGCTTGTGGCCCTTGCTATCAGCCAGTACCCAGAGATTAATATAAAGCCATGGGAAGGACGACTACCCCCCCATTGTGCTTTCCACGACATTGCAAATATATTCCAGCAATCTTTTGATACTAATATTTTGATACATTCATCATTATGTTAGCATCAGCAGTGAACAATATTTACAGTTTATAAGCTCTTCCAGGACCAACTGTTCATATTACTCCTATTAAGTCCATTCAATTTTCCACCTGAAATACCACATTTGTCTAGTCAGAGTTTGACATCTATTTTCAGGGTTGGGGGGGTGGAGAGTGTATGTGTGCTTTCAATAATGAGTTTTATTTAATTGTATGTTCTGCTTCTCCTAAATAATACACTAAGGCAATCTGTTAGGTATTGTCAATCAACTAAGATGCACTCAGCTGCATTCTCAGGTTTATTATCTAGGTCCTGATAAGGGGACATTTTTGTGTGTATGCAACTGTGTGTGTTGAGGTGCAATTGCTTATCTGTTCTTCTGCAGCTTTATTTAGACTGGAATTTGCTGCAATGTCCCCACGAGTGTGGGAATGCTGTCCAGGGGCATGCTCAGTGTGCAGTCGGTGGGCAAGGAGCAACCCTCCTCAATAGGTTTGCTATTCCAAGTCACAAGTATTGTCACGCTCTGTGCCTTTTTGTAAACAACCAGACTCCAAACCTACTAAATAATCTTTATTTGTCAAAATAAATAAATACAGTAATGATTCTCTTGTATCTGCTCTCCTTTAAAGGCATTTAGATCTGGCTTTAAGAGACAGCAAACCCTATGACTCTGCTCAGCCACAGTTTAATAACAGGAGGTAAAGCCTAAACAGAACAAAAATATATAGGAAATTCTTCTTCATCTTCTTTTTAGTATTATTATTATTGTTACTTAAGGTGCAGGGGAACAAATCATACCAGCATTGAAAAAAAAACTTTGCCACTCCTACAAGGACTAAAACTGAAGACTTATGTACGTCTCCAAGATTTTAATACTAGAGTTGTCACAGAAATCAGGCAATTTAATGTTTTGGCACTTTGGAACCGGGTGCCTGGATGGGTGGAGGCTCTCCTCCAGCCCCAGTGTGAAGGAGAAAAGGAAGAGCAGGGCTGGTGAAGGTCAGGACATGGATCTGCTTCCCGTTCCCTTGGGCAGAGGATCACAGGTGCCGTGCAGGCACCCTGCTCCTCCGATGAATCGGAAGGAGAATTTCTCCCTCCTCACTGGAGGAAAGCCCTGGGGCTAACAGACATCCATCGTAACCCTGCTGTGATGAGGGTCTTGAAAGTGTAATCCTCTGTATCTGGATACAGAGAGGTGGAATGATTTTCCCCAGTCATGCAGCTAATGGCTGTTAGAGCTGGGGTAAAAACCTCATCCTTCAATTTCCAGTCTGAAGCCACAAAATGCACATTCTTCCTAGTACAGGCTATAAGGCAGTGCTTATGGTGTGGTGCTCTATAGGTAACATTCATCGCGCTGATGGACATATACTGTATAGCTTGCATAAAACCAATGAAAGGAGTTTGGAGGCCTTGCCTTGCCTGAGATGCCAGCAGGATGCTGAAATGTTGCTGGTTGGGTAGCAGTCCTGCAAACCAAGTTTTTCAGGAGAAAGGCTGCTGAAGCTTTACAGGAAAGCACCTTAAACCGCAGCTGCCGCAGCAGTTAGCAGGCAGGGGGGTGATGCACGGGGATGTGCTTCTGTGTGTGTGTGTCGGTGGGCTGACACCAGCGTGGAGCAGAGGCCTTTTGAATGACTTGGTGCCAGAGGGGACATGCACAGCATCCCGAGGCAGCCTCAGCGAGACACCCGACTGATTAGATATTGAGGTCAGGCGCTGAGATACCAAGGTCGTGCCATGTCCTGCGTTGCTCATCCAGCTGGGTCCTGATAAAATAGCAGCTGGTAAGACCACCAATCAGATAAGGTGGCAATTTTCAACAGTCTCAAATTATTGTTGCAGCAAGGGAGGTCCAGATAAGATCAATCAGACACTGGAACAATTTAGCCATTCCTGATTTTCCCCCCTCCGCCCCCGTTTTTTTCCCCTTTTTTTCTTTCTGAAGACACAGCCTGTCTTGTGAATGCGAACGCAGGGAGCACTTGCGGAGTCCCTCACCATCCTCAGAACAAAACTCGAGGGTTGATTTATCGGCTGGATTACTGGGAAACGGTAATTCTTTGCACTTTATGATGTTTTGTTGGAAGGTGCAGTACCCTCCAGTCAGAGCAGTGGGATTGCAATGAGATTTTTACAAAAGGGGCGAGGGGGGGTGGTGGTGGTGAGTGTGGCGGCTCCTCTAACACAGCAGTTAATAAGACACCAGCACATTAATCATGTGACAGGTATTGAGTCTAACAGGGCAAGGCAATAGTTTTTAAAAACAGCCAGTTAAGTTACTACCTGGTAGAAAAAGGCTGACCGAATGTCACAGCTTTTATGCCACTATTTGCAATTAAAGCTATTTTTTATCCCTTTTTTTTTTCCTGTTTGAAAGTTTTAAAATGCCAGACCTGTAAGAAAATAAGGGACAAACTGCGCAGGGCTGTATCAGAAGGCTGTGGAGTCCCTTTCTTCTCGCCTCACCGTGCCCGTGCTGCACCTCAGGCGTTCGCACAGGACCGCCCCAAGGTCCCTCTCCTGCGCCGTGACCCCAAACACCAGACATGGCTGAATGAGTCCTGAGGGTCACGGCACAGATGAGAAATTCCGATGCTGTGATACAGCCAGGATATATTCCCAATCAAGGGAGACCTGATTCTCAGCTGCAGCCTAGAGATGTGGCTCCCCTCTTTCATGTGACTCTCCAGGCAGCTTTATTGTACCAGACCACGTGCACCTCGGCCTCTTTTATCACCACCCACCCCATGAGAAGTGGCAAAGTCGAAGGGGAGAAAGAGTTGGGGTAATCTTGATGCACAACTATGAATAAGCCCATACCTCCTTGGTGTCCTTTGTTTAAAGGAGCTCCAGTCGCCTTAATCCTGCGGTTACCAATGTTATAGTGCAACTTATTTTTCATTGCTAAAACCTGTTCGTTATCAGAAACACTATAAAACAAAGGAAGAGAGCATTACTAAACGAACCATTCCCATGCTTTTGTAGGCTTCCTGCATGTGCACATACCCTTTAGTTTGAGCCTTTGTCAAACATCGCTTGCCATGACAATTTGGAGCATTGGGCAAGACAAAAGCAGGCAGAGTAGTCATGTCTGATTAGGTAAGGTTTTGTCTTGCTTCCCATATATCAAATAAAGATTTCCAGGACCATGTCTCTTGGCCACTACTGTGTGATGAAACACCATCCGTTAAAGTAGGATACGAACAGGTGTCACCATTGGAAAAGAATTGTTAGAATTGCCTTCCTAGAGGACGCCAAAGGTCCATCTTGCTCGTTAATTCATCCCTGACAGTGATCAAACCCTGATGTTTCAAGGGAAGATAAAAAAATAATTGTAATAAACAGAGATAAAAAAGCACCTTGCTCCGATCCGGTGCTATGGGCAAAAAATGTCATCTTGACTCTGGACTAATAATCAGCAAATGCCAAGTAACAAAAGGTGAACAGCATAATTATGTGGCTCTGCTGCTGGGAATCATACAAGGGAGTTTCATGGTCAGTGCTGGCAGTGACTACAGTAAGTACAGCTTCCAGGGGGTGGCTATGTTTGCAAGATGCAGCCCGTAAATTTGGGGGTATATCATATAGGTAAGACACCTGACTTGCCTGAGAATCACCAGTTCCAGGAGGGCTTGTGGTCTGGTCTGAGGAGCTTCCTTTAGTCCCATGGATACGATGACTGGTGCAACCCAGTACAGCTTTTCCTGAGCTGATGTACGTAAGTGTTGCTCCACTGGAGACAAGGAAACCATAGTGATTCTCAGCAGCTGAAGACCTGACTCACAGTGTTCAGATGTTGTTTAGTTTTGGTTTGCCTTTTAAAGGTGGCAGATTGTATTTGGAGGTCTTCATGTTTTGTTTTATGGACCTGAGAAGACATTTGACAGTATCAGTGCTGAGTAATGGCTGCATGGATTTCATGATGCTAATCAGAAAAATTCCTTTTTTTTTTTTTTTTGTTTTCTTTTTACGTATTTTTTTGTGCTAAAGAGTTGAGCCGAAACTAGGAAAGATGTGCCTAGGAAATAATTTCTCTAGCAAGTTCTGATGTAATTTCCTGAAAATTAATTTTAAATTTATTTTATGTTTTCCCAGCTGTTTCCTCTCTGCAATTTCTCTTTACATCATAGAATCAGAATATACTGCAGGTTACAAGGTAACCGAGGGAGATGCCTGAGCTAGTTTTAACTGAGTAGTAGTTTGAAATGACACCGCTGCAGATATATTTCTTCTGGTATCTAAGCCAGTTTACAGCAGTTGGCTATCTCTACTTCACACTGCCGTCTGGGATGTAGATACATGCTTCCAACCCTTAGTCAATTAACAGAAAATATTGACAAATATTCTCACACTTTAATATTTGTTTCTCAGTGAGAAATTCTTCCCTAAGTACATTATGGTGTAATTTCACTTGTAGCTGACTAAATACAAACATAACTCATGCGGTCACATTTGCCACCCACCCCTGTTTCTGCAGAGCTCTGTGGGCAAACCCGGGGATGCTCCAGTTCACCAGAGCAGCATTGTTGGCTGAAACTGAAGCTGCTGCTGGCCTGACCACCCATTCCTAGCCAAAGGAAAATCTTGGCCCCATTGAACTCACTGACAAAACTCTTGTTGATTACTTGTGGGACCAAGATCTGTATTGCAACAAACACTCAGAGTGCACAAAGAACGAGACTGCCTGTTTTCTCTCCCAGAAACAACTGGACTTGGCAGCCAGACTGTCACTTTGAGCACTGGTGATAAACAAATCGCGCCTCTCTCTGATCTTCTCACTCTTACCCAACACAGCTCTTTTTTCACTGTGTTGTTCTGAGCATATGATATAATTATCAACATTAAGAAAGTTGTTGCTTTTCCGCACTTGGCGTTTGGATTGTGTTTGCTTTGGGGTGCTTTTTTCCCAACACAATACAGAAATGCAGGGAAGCATGAGGTTGTCTTACAGTTGCCAGAGCACAGATAACTTGTGAAGGCTTTAAGTCCACCTAACTCCCACCCAGACTGGCTCCATCCCACCTAGAAGCCCTCTCTGCAGTCCAACCCACTGACTTCCCAGGAGTCCTGTCCCTGCAGACACTTGCAAGCATTGGACCATTTCCTAATTAGCCTGAATGTGCTCCAATGACTGGGTTGCAGTTGCATATCTGTGCTTGGAAGCAGTCACTCTGGTGCAACAGGCACTTTTCTCTGAGCCAGGGCTGTGGTGCAGTGGAAGCAGAGATGGGCATGCAGCTCACCTCCAGCTCTGTCCCCTGTGGGCTCTGCGGTTTGTCCTGAGGGTCTGCACTGGGACAGAGCCCCACGACTCCAGGACTGATCC
The DNA here is from genome assembly GCF_000690535.1 of Cariama cristata. Classification (NCBI taxonomy): domain Eukaryota; kingdom Metazoa; phylum Chordata; class Aves; order Cariamiformes; family Cariamidae; genus Cariama; species Cariama cristata. The sequence goes on along the minus strand of NW_009636489.1, from coordinate 188,497 downwards.
CAAGGGCAGCAGGCACATAACAGCTCCTACTTCTTCAGTCTCTTCTCTATGGCAGTGTCTTAACCCAAAAAACTGGCTTAAATCTCAGTAATGTCTAGAGTCCTATATGGTCAGTGGAGACTGAACGGGTGATTTAAGTTATATGGATAGATCACTCTTTGAAGACCTGCAAAGGTATCTACTTATTTGCACTTGTGAGCAAATGTAGGAATCATCTGGCATCAGAAACCCCAAATTTTCCGAGGCAGCACCTAAACAGGACACAAAAAGTTGACGGACTGCATTCCACTTTTGGTTAGTAGGCTAGCAAATGGTCTATAAAGAAATAAAAAAATAAAATTTAAAGGAAAAAAAAAGGAGAAAATGAAATCTCCACTTTGTGTTTTGTCATTCTCAGCTCTTTGAAAATGCCTCAAACTTTCTTCTGGTAATTGCTATGCAAACATTTTTGATGTCTGTGCAAAAACATCTGGAAGCTTATAGTGGCATCTGGACATAAATATTAAAAGATCAACAAAAACCTGATGTGAATTAGCCATGTGGATATAGCCATAAAAACCACAACCACAAAAACCTGCTCAAAGTCTTTGGCTGCAAAAATGGATGCCTTCTCACTTGTTTTTAGTGTGTTTATGAACAATTAAAAAGTGAGTGATCGTGACTAATGGTTGGATTTTCTTTCATTTTGATCACTCTTAATCAGTCTAGAAATTCTCTGGCCTGATTGAGTTGGTAGGAAATGTCCCTCACTCTCTCTCTAAGCCTTCTGCCAAATTTTTGGTGTTCTCTGTGAAAGTTTTGATTCTGGTTGTGAAACGTGTGGTTGCAAGGCTCCTTCTCCTGCCAGACACAGCCTGGACTCCCCCTGAATTTGTGCAATGGGAATGCAGTGCCGTGGGCAGAGCTACCTGAGAGTAATTGCCATGGGCGGTCGCTGCTCTGTCTTACGAGAACGGTGGTTTTGGTGTGCTTGGATCTCGCTCTAGTATTCCCACTGGGGAGATGTGCTGGGAGGAGAGGAACATGGCCCTAAGGTCCATGGAAAAGAAGCAACCCCCAGCCAGCTCTCACAATGTCAAAAAGCAAGTTAAAATGGTAATTCCATGATTATTTTTCAGCTTATGGAGTCTAGTCTCACGACCTTTGAGCCCCTCAGGTTGGCAGTGTTGCAAGTTGCTTTTTCAAAAGTGGCAAGGACATGAAGACACCTAAATCTCTTTGCTTTTTAATGAGTCTGCGATGCAGATAATTGAAAGTTTTAGAAGCTGACAGGAGTCAAGCATTTAAATGGGTTTGATAACCCAGGTCTTACTACCTTGATTTTCTCTTGGTAAAACCAGAAATAATAGCTTTTCCCCTCCAGAAGTGAATACATGAAAGATTGAGCAGTGCTAGTATAGTAGAGATCCCTTACGTTTTCCAGAGTGAACAGGAAAATGCCTAGTTCAGTGGATACGGATCAACTAAGCAATGCTGGATCTTCTAGGTGCCGTCACTTGCTCTCATCTCATTTTGTTCTTATTCTTACTGTTTTCTTCCTGGTCTTTTAATTTTGGTTGCTCTTTCACTGCAGGCTTCGGTGCTCTTCGTCTCATTCTCACAAGTGGTCAAGAGCTGGACTGCTGATGGAGTGGACTTGTTTTTTATAAAGGTATTTCTGCTTCATTATTTTCTGAAGACATACGTAGTGTTTCACGATGGAAACAAAAATGCTCTAACTGGCTGTTGCCCTCTGCAGTTGCTAACCCACTGGGATATTTTGGATAGGACCAACTGCAAGGTGAACAAATTGCTCTAAAAGGATCTCAAGAACGGAAACATACAGATGTTTGTATTTGATTTCTGCCCTAATATTTGGTGAGGACTCTATAATTTAAATAAAAGGGCTCATTTTTCCCCAATTTAATTTCTTTTTAACAGTGTGGGAGTTATAAACGTTATAATAATTTTACCACTTTCATATTTTAAAATATGCCCTCTAAGCATTTACATTCAAGATTTGTTTTTCTTCAGATGTGTAAATAACGCATAGCAATTTGCATCTCATGCATAAATCTTTCTCCTGTTGAATGCAAATTAAAAAATAATAGTAATCCAGCCCCCAACCCCTTTATTTTGCCTTTTTTCCCACCTCCTCATATTTATGGCAAGTTAGCTGGCTAATTCTTCCAAGGAGAATTTTGGAGGTTTATGTATGTTTAAAAAATTATCTGACTGAAGTTTTCTTCCACTGAGTAATAAGAAGCCTAGAGCTGATTAATAGTGTTTCCTTTTCCAGTCCTAATGAACATTTTTCAGGTTTTATGCATCCCAGATGAACCTATTTTAAATAGTGTGTATAAGCCTGCACGAGTGTTGCTCTTTCTTGGGATTTATTCCAAATGAATTTAGTTTCTCTGTACCTTGTAGGACAATATCGATGCTGGCTTAATCAATTTCAATTTGCTGTTAAACCAGAAACAAAGCATTTATCAGGATGAGCCAGGAAGGGCTGAATGGACATTTCATGTTGCTCTCTGTGAAATTTGCTCCAGGAAGTTGCTGGAGCTCCAAATTTACAAGAAGCTCTTCTCTGACTTGTACTCACCACCTTGTCTGGATACACCCTCAGGGTGGTTTTACTCTACATGTTTCCTGCACTGGCAGTTTCGGTGCCTACTGATCAGTATCGTGGGTCTCAACCCACTAAAAATACCTTCTCTAGAGAGTCTTGCTGCCTGCATAAAAATGTGACCAAAATATCTCATTGAATCATCTTCCTCAGCCCAGACCAGCTCTGCTATTTATGTCTGTAGAGTCACTTCTCCCTTCCCAGCAGCTTCACACTGAGAGCCGGAGCCAGCCCGGGCAGACGAGCTGTGGTACCCGCGGCGGTGGGAGCTCTCCGGGTGGGTGAGAGCCTTCTGCTCGCGCGACGAGCCCTGGCCCCGGGCTGCTGGAGGTACGGGGTGTTGCAAACTCCCCAGCTCCTGGAGGCAGGTGCTGCTTTAGTGATCATCTCTAAACGCCGTGGCAAGTGGTGGGTGAGCATTTCTTCCGCTGCCACCTGATCACAGAGATGCTAATTTTAAAGCAGCGAGGAAGAGCAGGGAGGTGATAGCAGGATGGTCCCAGCTGTTCATCCCGGGGAGGCGAGCGGCACTTTTATTCGGAGGGGGAAGGCAGGAACTCCCATTTCACTGCACAGGCCGGAGGAGCAGGGAGAGGAGGAAAACTTTCCCTAGATTTCTGTTTCATTTCAGAAAAGTGTTTTCAAAGACTCATCCTCTCTTCCCCTCCTGCAGGTTATATTTAGTTTTAAGCTCTCTTGGCTGCTGCATTGGTAGCTCCTTACCATTTCCACTCCAATTAATCAGAGCAGGGTTGATTATGCTTTTGTCTCTGATTATGTAAATCAGGATTCTTCTGTCTAAAATGAGGAAACCTTTTTTGCCTGGGCACCCTGCTGCCCTGCCCATCCCATCCCATCCCATCCCTCCAGCATAGCCAGGCAGCCAAGCATGGCCAGATTTGCATGGAGGTCATCGCTCCTGTGCTGAAATTGTGCGGAGGAGGGCTGAGCCCAAAGGACAAGGCAAGCATTGGGGCTTTGATGTGAGGAGCTGTGAGAGGGATGAGACCGCTATTTTAGGGAGCCTGTTCCCTGATTTCATGCTGTGGTATGAGGTGGAGATGTGAGGGACTGGACAGCCAGTCTCATCACCTTCAGTACAAGTCTTCAAAAGCTGCTTGAATACAGTATAGGGTAGCGCTTGTGCAATATGAACTGAGAAGAAAGGCTGGCTTTGGATAGGAAAAAATATTCATGGTGAAGAACTGAGAGTCCCAAGGAGCTCCAGGTCCCACCAGCTGCTTGTAACAGCCTATGGGCTGCTTCCATCCCCGTTTCAGAAGGAGTAGCAAGCATGGGAGCCTGGGGAGAAATCATAAGGGCTTTGGCCCTTGCTGTGGGCCTGTCTGGGTCACCCTGAGGCAGCCAGGCTCTCACTGAGATCAGTGGTCATTTTGGGAGAGCCTGAGCACAGGAACAGCTGTGAGGATGCGTGACACCTTCTGTGTATTTGGAGAGGTTAATTGAAAGAACAAACTGTAATTGTAGGAGTCCCTAGCATGGCCAGGCTATAGATATTAGCTTTGCTGGCTCTTCAGCATTTGCTCTTTTCCTTGATACTTCGCAGCCCATGAATCTGGCTAGAAGATATCTGTCTTTTTAGAGTAAGGTGTGCCTGTGAATCTCAAAGCTCTTTAAAAATACGGATTTAAACTCAGCACTCATGTGAGAGTGCCTGCTTCACAGGTTTGTAGTCTGAGGTGTGGAGGGGTTAAAGTTATTTACCCAAAGACTTAAGATGCAGAGCTGAGCAGGCGGCAGGGCTGAGGAGTTGCAGTTCTTACTCCGCCGCTCCAAGCACTTGTCCATAATCCCTTCTTTTCAGTTAGCAGCAAATGATAATTTATAACATTGCCTTTTGGAAAAGCGAGTGCAGTGTTGCTCTCCAAAACAACCCAGGTCAGAAATCTTTCAGTTAAGCTAGCTAAAACTGCAGAAAATATTTCTGAAGGTCAGACACGCTATGCATCTTTTTCTTCCACCTGCCTAAACACTGGGCTATGTGTTTTTGTTCTGGTTTTAAACAGGACTGATGAGTTGTAATTCCAATGAAGCTTGCAGGGTGTACATTTGATTTTGCTTTATCTTTGGTTAGCAGATCACATTCTTACTTGTCAAGCAACAGCTCTGTAGGCAAAGATGAAAGTAGCCAGAGAGAACAAGTTTCCTTTGCTCATATAGGAGAAGATGAGAGGTAACACGATCTTGACGTCTGAAAGTCAGGGACAGCTTTGAGGGTGGGTGACTTGAGCCAGGGCTTCTGCTGATCATGTAACAACAACACATGCTGGTGCCGTAACACAGACATGCATTAACTCTTTGGAGAGGGTCATGTTTTCCCAGTTGGCACCAAATTGCATGGGGTCCTAACCTCTGTAAAGCAGAATTAACTGGATAAGGGTATCCTGTATTCTTTGTAATTTTAACTATTATTTTTATTTTAACTAATATTTTTTTTTATTAGGGAACAAAGCAAGCTGATTCTTAGTAGATTGTGTTGCTAAATTTTTGGGTAGAGAAGAAGCAACTCCTCGAGTGAACTACATCTTCAGATGATGTCACAAGGACTATCACTTCAGGGTTTTATTGCTCCTTAAGTAATGTACCGTCTGCCCTTTCCCAGGAATCTAGTTTTATACTGTTGACAAACAGCAGGGGAGAGACAAATATCATCTGCAGGACATGGTAAACTCACACAAGTAAATGTGACCATAAACTAGGCGTTAGGTAGTGCGTTTTCAGATGTTCATTCTAATCCAGATGCAGCTACTCAGAGGTCTCGCAGACGTAGTGGATGAAGTCATGTGATGCTGTGTTACCATCTTTTTTTCCCCAGCTGCTAAATTACATTATAATGCACTAAACAGACACTCAATATTTTCCTTATATAAATTTATCATGTAGCAATTACTGCAGTTAAACCCAGCGTGGGTATGTGATTGTAAATGGGAGGTGGCAATCAGTGTAATTGGGAAAGGAAAAGACGTGCCTGCAAAACAACCTCTGCATTACAATATTGCCCACACTATAAACACCCTACCATGTGCTGTGTCCCTTCTCAGTTACACAGTGTAAGTCCTGTGTTGATTCAGGCTTGAATTACACAGTAAATCTTGCCTGTGAATTTATAGACTGTCCCTTTGAAGGCAGAATTGTGCCAGCCTATTTATTTAAAGTCCTTTTTTCACTGCAGCAGCATGCTTTTGAGATGTAATACCTTATGTGCAAAATCCCTGAGTGACAGCAGCTCTGCAAGCTCATGATACTTATAATACATTACATATTATCAATAAAATGTTGCAAGACGTGTCATAGATCTTATTAACATAACTTTAAATTATGGGTACAAGTTTGACCTATCTGTTGATGGATTAGAAGCAAAGCTTGGATTGTTAAACGAGTAAAAGGCTCAGGGCATCATTAAACCATTTCAAGTAGAATCATAGAACTGTTTAGTTTGGAAAAGCCTTTAAGATCATCAAGTCCGACTGTTAACCTAGCATGGCCAAGTCCACCACTAAACCATGTCCCTAAGTGCCACTTCTACACGTCTTTTAAATACCTTCAGGGATGGGGACTCCACCACTTCCCTGGGCAGGCCATTCCGATGCTTGACAACCTTTTCCGTGAAGGAATTTTTCCCAATACCCAATCTAAACCTCCCCTGGTGCAACTTGAGGCCATTTGCTCTTGTCTTATTGCTTGTTACCTGGGAGAAGAGACTGACGCCCACCTGGCTACAACCTCCTTTCAGGTAGTCGTAGAGAGTGATCAGGTCTCCCTTCAGCCTCCTCTTCTCCAGACCAAATACCCCCAGCTCCCTCAGCCGCTGCCCATCAGACTTGTGCTCCAGGCCCTGCACCACCTTCATTGCCCTTCTTTGGACATGCTTCGAGTAAAATGTCTGTATTTCACTATGAAAAGTCAAAGCATACCTGAAAAGTTAGCTATCCCCAAGGCAACTTACAAAGTTTAAAGAAAACCAGACATAGCTTTCGAGTATTTTTTTGTTTTTAAACCTTTAGTATCAGTGACGCGTAGATGGCCTGCCCATTGTGTCCCATTTTCAAGTTGAGATTCATTAGGTCAAGACTAGGGAATGCAGTGACAAGAGGGGTCCAAACAGAGATTTAGAAGTGACTCCTCAGACTGTGCTGGCAGATGCAGCTGCAGAATTTGGACATTAGGTCACAAATGAACACTTTACAGATTTTCTGAGAAATTTCTAGGATGTTTGTGCAAGCTAAGGTAGCTTGACTAGTTTTAATTTATGGAGTGGCTTTTGTTTTTTTTTAACTATGGATCCTTTGCCACGTCTCTTTGTGTTATTCTCTTTGTGTTGGCACTGTTGTTCTCACTTTGGCATCAGAGAAAAATTTAAGGCAAGTCATTTAAGTGACTTGCCTGAAATTATGTAGAACAAGGATAGGGCCAAGAACAGCTCATAAAGGTCCTGTTTTCTAGCCCTCCACTTTATCCTGGAAATAGTCCTTATCTTCTAACTGTCATTAGGAGTGGCCTTCTATAGGAGGATAAAAAAGGCTCGTTTCCTCCATGCTTTAACTGTTTAAAACTTTGAATTTTATTTTTAGGATGTGAACTTCTGTTTTGCGGGAACGGTGGTGTTTCCTTAGTCTAGTAAAGGCTGGGAGGCAAGAAGCCCAGAAATTATTGCCTTTTTGCATTATTTCTATAATATCATTTTTGGATCAAGTACAAAAGCACAACTGAGAGAGATGTCTTCCATTGACTTGTGAGGGAATGGAGAGAGACATTTAAAAGAAATGTGTCCAGCTGGTGAGTAAGCTGGCATGCATCGCTGAGTCGTTAGTAATGTTTATTCTATTAGAGTGGACAGTCTTTTGCTGTTGACGAAAAAGCTAACTCAGTCCATTACACACTAAATTAAGAGAACACACATGCACCGTAATCACAACTCTCTCTCCCTGAGCACTCATCAGTAATAATTACCTTTTGGGTAGGGGGTGGAAGGAGATAACCGAAAAACTTTCAGGTCAATTATTACTCTCCTGTGCTCAGGAAAATCCTAGCATTTTAACAACCTTTCTCTGCCTCAGGTCCCTTGAGACCTGAAATTGCAACAACAAAAGAACATAGATCTTTGGACAACAGTGCTATAAGTCATTTTGCTGCTTCAGGGTTGCTGTTTTGTTTTTTTTTTAAATCTCTCCCAGAGTGATGTAAAAAGCTTTCTTTGACAAGTTTAAAAAAGTTAGTTTTCACTGCTACAGTCTCATATACTGAACAAATAAAGGCACAAATAAGAGCAGCTTGAGCCCTGCACCGGACTTCCCTGTCTCTTTCTGTTAACCTTAAAGTTCACTATGCTGAAAACTAATAGTGTCTAGCTGTCGAGAAGCCAGAATAATGACATTTTGTGCCATTATTCTAATGTGTTTTTCACTGTGCATTTTCTTTAATTATTTGCATGAGTAATATCATTATGTATTCATGCCAATACAATTCTGATAATTAATTTACATGATGGCAATTTCTTAATGATTTTGATGTCAAAGTTAATAGCAGCATCTGATAGTTGTTCTGTTGGTGCTGACATAAATTTAACTTTTAATGTATTAATGCCAAAACCATCAGCAACGTCAAATTACATTGCAGAAAAATAAACATCCACTGGGTAAAAACTTGAGTGCAAAAGTCTTGATCCTTACCCAAGGTTTATAGGTTCAAAATAAAACCAAGGCCCCTAGACATGATATGTGTCAGATTTTTAGTTTATCTTGCTTTATTTATTTATTTACATCAGTAATATTATTGATGTTTGATATTGAAGAGATCAAATGATATGATATCATATAAATGATGATGTTCTCTTGCCTCTAGCTTGGTGCATATATTCCATATATTAAAATGAAAAAATGCATTAATTAAGGTTTTCTCTTTCTGGTTCTTTAAGTCTGAACTCTAAACTGCTCTGTAGTGGCGGAATTTAGGACAGCTGTCTGAACCTGAATTTGTATCTTGGTTTGTGATTTCAGTTTGCACCATGTGGTAATAATATCAGCAAAATAGACTTTATGTGGAGGCAAATATTGTTAATATCAATAAAACAAGAAACAGAGTAATGCATAGTAAGGTTTGAGATCAATATTTTTAGTACATGTTTGCTATATGGAAGTGATGTGTAGATAAAGAGATAATTGCATATGTAACTGTATATGTGTACCTACCTTTTTATATAGACTCATGTAAGTATTACAAGACAATTAACACAGAATAAAGCCACGTTCTTCAGTCTTTGTCCAGGTGCTCTGAAGATCTCTTTAGAAGTTTATAGGCATTTTTATTTACCAGTTAAGTATTTCAGTACACTTTAGTATTGAAAAAATGTATGTGAAACAAATTATGATAACCATAAAATGGTGATGGTTGTTTTCCCTTTATTTTTTTTAATCAAAAGCAAAGCCTCATTCCATGACACAGTTGCTAACATAATATTTATTTCCACCTGCTTCACTCAGTTAAATGTATAGATGAAATGTTAAAACCCATTACAAATAAAATTGATCCTGCCATGTATTTCAACCTTTTCCCCAGTTGGTTTTTCATCAATGATATCCGCTGAGGGAGTGCACATTTCATTTTATACAGTGAGGAGATAATTATACAGCCTCAATTAGACCTTCCATTGCTGGACTATAAAGAGCTGCTAGCGCAGACCCAGATCATTTTCCTCTAAAATGCACTACCTTTCCTTTTTCAGTCTCCATAAGCAGGCTGGCTGTCCCTATTAGAAGCCCATATGTCTGATTGCCTTTAGCCTGTTTTATCCTTGCTCTCAAAAACAGGAGGACACATACATGCTTGAAGCCAACCCCCCAAAACTCAGACCTGTTGGCTGGGACCCTTTGCCATACCCATCCTATGGAGATGAACATTGCTCCACCCGGAGACAACTTTTGTTGAACAATTTAAAGATCCTACTGGCAATGGTGAAGGTGCAAAGAGAAGGCAAAAGGAGGCCAAGGTAGGTGGATTGCTTTTTAAACGGCTGCTTAATACAGTCTACAATGAAAGCTCAACTTTGGCCCCGATGCACAGCTGTCCGAAGGCATGTCAAGCATGCAGGGGCATGGAAGACCTTTGGCAGGAGCACGGCTCAACTCTGCGAGCCGCACCGCTTGCTGCCTGCCGCTGCCCAGCCACCGCCCAAAAGGCAATGCCGGCACCCGGCACGGAGAATCATAGAATGCTTTGGGTTGGAAGGGACCTTTCAGGGCCATCTGGTCCAACCCCCCTGCAATGAGCAGGGACATCTTCAACCAGATCAGGTTGCTCAGAGCCCCATCAGCTTGACCTTGAATGTTTCCAGGGATGGTGCACCTACCACCTCTCTGGGCAACCTGTGCCAGTGCCTCACCACCCTCATAGTGAAAAATTTCTTTCTTGTATCTGGTCTAAATCTGCCTTCCAATGGCAGGGGCTTAGGTCCCAAGGAGGTGAGAAGGGGAAGGGATAGGAGCAGCAGCAGGCAGGGGCAGATGCGGGAGCAGGAGGCACCTCTGTTGGGAAGAAATTGTCCCGTGTAAGAGGCCTTCCAGTAACGAAAGCAGATAACGTGAGCAAGTCTGAGTGGCTATATGTTGTGCTTGCACCTTTGCAGGTGTGCAGGAGATCTTTGCCCATGCACATGCCATCTGCGAGTGCACACCATCCATACACCCATGGCCCCTGTGCTGAAGTCCTCCCTTCCTCCTCCTCTTCTCTTCTGGAGAATGTGCTGAGAGGAAACGGTCTGGTGCTTAATTCTTCACACGTATTTCTGGGGAGCTGTACTTTGGAAGAAGTCTGTGGGATAAGAGGGACTTTGTTTGCCCCCAATTTTAAGCTGTCCTATGTAATGTACCATGAATGTAGGTGTGCAGCTACACAGCTGCAAACTCCTGTAAATGCAGTGCTCTGATGGAGCGCAGGTGGCCATGGATGAGAGGAGATGTCTGAGAGCCCTTGCACTCCAACTACTCTTCGTCAGGACGCACACATCTTGTAGCTCATCCAGATGTTTAGAGACAAGCTGAGCACACCTCAAACTTTTGTTCTTAAAAGTGCATTGGGCTGAAGCAGATACTCGATGTACAAGTAAGGACAGTGAGAGAGAAGGCTGGAAAAGAGTCTGATATATGGAATGGAGATTTTTTTCTTATACAAGCTTTGTCAAATGTACTTCCTCCTCACACATTTGTCTGTGGTGAAGATCTGGAGATGCTTTCCACTACCAGAATAATTTAATTTCAGAGCCTTTTTTGGGGGGTGGAGGAAAGAAAAGAGAGATTTCCTTCTGTGTAAAATTACGCTGTATTAATTAAAGATTATTTTAATAATATATTTTAAAAATAATAGCATTTCACATTATGAGACATTGAGAAATGGGTGGAATACTAGTTGACTGGCCTTTTTCCTTGGTCTGCAGAAGGTATAGTTTTTAGGTGCTCAAGTTTCCTTTGGAAATAGGTTAGTCAAGAACACATCTCGGTTTTAAGAATAGCTGCTCAACAAGGAACAGCAGTGTAAATGTTATCTTTATTCCAGGTGAGTAGAGAATCTCTTAAGAGTATTTCTGAGGAGTGTTAGCTTTGTAGGTTGATTGTTGGAAGATGTAAGAAATATGACTGTGATTGTGGTTTGCACACTGAGTGACTCTCCCCCACAACCCAAATGGTTTTCTTGCATGTGGCATTTCAGAAAACCTTTTTTATTTGCCTCCGAGCATGTGGAATGCCTGTGCAGAAAATATTTTTTTGGTACAGGGCTTGTCATGAGTTGGACACAACATATGAAATGTAGTGTAGGAGTTTGAAAGGGAGGTTTTAAAAATTCAGAGCTGTCTGATGACTGGGAACATTACTAATGAAAATATGTTTGAATTTAATGTTGAAACTAAATGTCCCATAGAAGAGAATGACATTAACTTCTTCCTCCCCAAAATTCATACTGAAGTTTCCACAGCCTTAAATCTGGGCTGGATAACTTAGCCCGTGAGTCAAAAACTGCTCCCTATGCCTCCCATAAACACCCACACCCAGGCATCTTCAATTATCTTCCATTTCTTCAGTCCGCTAATTATTGGCTACACCCAGTTATTGTGGGCTATCTTAAATGAGCTCCCCAGTGACTCAAACATCTATTAACTGCTCAGGTGCCAAGAGTTCGGTGTGTGCACAAAGCTCCACAGCCTGGGATGCTGCAAGAGAAGTTGTTTAGGACATAGGTGGTGGACTTTCTGTACCCCGAAGTGTGGCAGAAGCAGCAGGGGAACCAACCGAGGACGGGGATGTGCCTGGGATGCCCCTGCCACCCTGAGGTCTCTGGATGCTTTGGCCATGGGGCTATTGAGAGGTGCTGTAATACAGCCTGGCACCTAGGTGATTTTGGGAGAATGAGCCCCCCTGAAGACAACAGATCCCTTGTCCATCTCCTCTTGGCCATGCCGGCCAGCTGTACCTCCCAAAGCAGGGGGGCCCTTTACTCATCCCCTTTGACGCGGAGATGTGGAGTGCTCCAGGGGAGGTGGGATGCATCTTGCTAGCAGTGTTCCTTTGGGTCACGAAGCCTGAGGGAGATGGCAGCAACCACCCACTACACACTCTCTTTAATCAGTTGCGAACTCAAAGGTGTAACTGTGGATATGATCTAACTGCTTTGGTCCTTAGCGCAGAAGTTGATTGCTGCAAAGGCAGTAATTAGTAGGCAGCCTAGCTACTAAGTACAATGCTCATTGTTTCTCTCCTTGACAGCTAGCTCAGGCTGGTTATTAACACAAAAAAAAGCTTTCACTTTGAAAGTCTTTTTCTTCCCTCCATCCTCCACCACAACATTTCCTTTGCAGAAACCACGCCGAACCACATTACGCCATGGCTGGGGTTGCGGAGCCTCTTTAAGGTGCCATTTGCGGTGTGTTTGGTGTGGGAGCCCCGCAGTTCCCATCGCATGCCCTGCTGCACCTTGAGCTAGGAAAAAGTTTTGCAGGAGAAGCTGCACATCATGTTACGTGGCAGCTTCCTAACAATAGGAAAATTATGTCCTCTGGTAGTTGTGGTTACGCTGAGTCCTATAACCGTTTGGGTGTCTTAAGTCTGCAGGCCACAGAGAGCTTTCCCTGTACCCGCATGGTCACTAATGTCCATTTATTCCACTGTCTTTGTCACCCAAAGCCTTCAGTCATACAGTTTACTGACTAATAGTATCGAGCAATGTGTTTTTAATACAATGTGTATTTACAGTCTGTAATATTGGAATACATAAAGCCCTAAAAATTATGCTATGTTTCACTCCTAAATCATATGATTTTACAAGGGGTTGTGTATATTTTTGCATCTGCTTTATACTTACACACTTACAGTATTTCCAATTGTTTACATATGTTAGAATCTCTTGCATTTAAATAGCTCATTATGCAAATATTTATGAAATACATGGATATTTATTTTTACTGTACCCTCTATTCGATCACTGAGCTAAGATTTAATGTCTAAACATTGTCTGCAGTCTCATGTGCAGTAATGAATTATGAGTAATTACGAACTATATACAATTATACAACAAAAATTACAGATTCAAAAAATATTAACATTGCAAAGCCAAGCACTCAAATTTATGAAGCATTGGAGGTAAGGTGCAATCCTAATTCAACCCCCAATTATGTACGTGTACCTTACAACGTGGCCTTTACTAGCCACACTCCGGTTTTCCCCCAACTGGCTTCAGCTGCGATGATGTGTGACCATGTCACAGGCCGAGGCTCGAGGCTCCGGCCAAGCCTTGGGATCAGACCAAGGCCAAATTTGCAATGTTTCCCAGGCAAGAACTTTTCCCTGGATTTGGTCACCTAAGCAACTGACCTGGCTCAGTGAGCATGTTTCTGCTTTTCCCACCCGGACAGCAAGAGCTCGCAGCAAGAGAACGCCCTGCACTAATTCACCTCTCAGTCTAGAGCCATACACCGAGCAGGACTAATTTTGCATTTGAGACATTTGAAAGAGCACTGTGTTCTCGTATAATCAAAGACTGTGCCTGAAGTACATTTTGTTGAAAGTTTTTTTTCTGACCAGAATATCTTCCACCAGGAAATGCTGCTTTGTTGGAATTGAAATGTTTCGTAGGAACATTTGGTTTGTGATGATATTTTTGACAGAAAAAAATGTGAGCAATTCAAAATCTGAAGAAGGTATTTCTCACTGCTGATTGTTTCACTGTAGACCAGATTTATTTTGTTTTGGTTTCAGAGCATATGTTATTTATATTTACTATTCAGGGGTTAAATATTATCAAATCACCTGCGCAATGACCTTGAAATGTTTCAACCCTGTTAATTCTGACATTGACCAACTTGATTATTAGAAGACTTCAATAAGTATGGTTTTTAACAAGTATGGGTTTTAACGGCCTTTGTGCATGCACAGTGCTTTCCTGTATTTTGAGAAAGCAAGCAAATTCCAGAAACTTATTTTCAGCAGAATTTATAACTGCTATGAGGATGACACCCAATCTAAAAAAGAAATCAGTTCAAGTGGATAAAGTTTTTGCAAGTTATAAGCAGCCAAAACAAATTTACAGATTGAGTGATCTCTATAATAGATGGCATCCTTAGTTCCAACTATTACATTGCAAACAATTTGTCCTTGGAAGTTAGTCTGAAAACAGTAACTGTATTTCATTTTTTGAATAAAACAATTTATAGAGAATTTGTAACATGAAGAGAGAATATTTGAAGCCAGTTTTTTTTAGTGTTAGCTGAATCAGTGATGGATACGAAGTATATAACTGTGTACAGGCAAAAATTATTTCTTAAGCTAATTTATAGCAATATGCATCCTGCCTTTTAATGAAAGCCAGACTAAAGAGAGGTACTTTTAAGCTGGGGCCAAGTTGGACTACAGTAATACCATTTGGATAAAGATTTCTCAGCATGCTAAAATGAATCTGATCCCAAATCTTTTATTTCCAGTTCACAAAACATTTTATAACTTCCTGGGGTGCTTGTGTTAATTGATGTGTAGCTCAGCACATTCTGGCTATGGAAAAAGGTAAAGCAAAACAGTGATGAAGGAGACTCTCACGTAGACGAGCTCCAGGAAATATTAAGAATCTTATTAAAAAGCAATGCTTTCATAACATTTCTACGACATAAATAGTGTTTGACATAACAGATAGGGATGCTCCAATTTGTTACTCAGGTGCTGTCTCTGGAGACATTTGGGCACAGGAGTGCTCACAGCAGGCGCGCTCAGGAGTGTAACCTGGGCAGTAAGAAATCCATCTCCCTACAGGGCACGGCAACAAGGACTTGTTTGGCTGTAGGCTTGGCTGCTTTTTCTGTGAAATATTAATTGGTCGGGTAAGAGATCACCCTGGTTTTCCACAGACCCTTAGCCTGAGGTGGCCACAACCCCTCCCAAAGTTTTTTACATTCACTTTTCTGCTCGCTGTTTGTTGTGGATCCTAACAGAGAAATCAGCTGCTGATCTTTCAAGGACTGAGGTTTTTGAACAACTTTCCTACAGACATATGGAGGAGGAAGAAAGCCAGGAAGGATTATGAAGTGAATCTCAATGCACTTATGAAAGGGATTATAGACCTGCTTTCCCTGCAAGAACAGCCAACTCTGGTTGGTGGTTCAGGAGTTTCCTTTGCTTGCTCAAGCAGACTTGTCCAAACTCAAAAGGACTAATGTCTTTTCAAAAGCTTCAGCTTCTTTTTGGAGGCCAGCAAAAGCTAGCTGAGACGTGGGTTCTTGCTGCTAAGATGCAGACATGCCAGTTTTCACTCAGACGTCATTGGGATCCTGTGCCTTCTGCTGGCTTCTTCTCCTAGTCCTACCTCGGTCTCACAGCGTGGTCTTGGGAGAGTCAAGCCATGTACACATCACATTTTCTCATCTAAAACAAGGGGAGAAGCATTCCATAAGGCACTGTTATGAAGGCAGTGTTGGGAAACGGCCCTGAGATGCTTGACTAAAGTGTGGTAGATGTGCAAATCATTAGTCCAGTAAGCTTGCACCACGAAGTCCAGCACTTGGAAGGCATCAACCCAAGCATTTCTACAGCCTCAGCTTGCTCTGCTCTGAACTTAAGACTCATTCTGTTCCCCTTTCCCATCGCCGGGGAGATCTCCCATCACACAAGCTCTGTTTCAGGTGGCAAGCAGAATGCCTTTAAAAAGAAAGAGAAAAAGGAAGGCAAAAGAACAAACCTGTGCATTCCACATGTGACTGCCACCCACCCTCTGCCATATAGCTACCAAAATGTTGTGTGTATTTATATATAAAATAAATACACTTTTTCATCACTGCAACTTGTAAATAGGAAATGAAGTCACAATCCTCGAAATTATAATGGCAAGCACACAAAGACACAGTTGCTGGCACGGAATTCAATTAACAGATAGCAATCACCCTTGGGTGACTGTGTGAGGTGGAAATATACAGGCATGCTAATAAGTAATATCTTAAAGCCAAGGCGTTTATCAGCCAGCAGCCAGACATGGGCATAAGTGTGGGCAGACAGCACTGCTCTGGGATATTTAATAAAACCCGCTCTCTTCATTTGAGGATTTGTGTTTAATCATTTGGTAACATTTTAGAAACATCCAGGCTGGGAAGCTTCTCAAACGGAACTGCTTAGGTCAGAAAACGTAGAGAGTTATTTACTGATACTAAAATAGCCAAAGGAACAGAGTGGATTCTAGGTAATATTAACAGAATTCTTTGTTGCCATCTTTTTTGACCTTTTGAGTTTCTGGGGTATGCCTGCTACGTGAATCACAGCCTTATCTGGGGAAACATGCAGAAGGCGTTCATTAATACTGGGAAAGCAAATGATTGAACTGCTGTTTAAAGTAAAATTTTTAACTCTTTTTTGCTTGGCTGAAAGCCTAAAGCTAAAATAGTTTTCTTCTAGGCTCCTTGAACTTTAATTTGCATTGCATTTTGGGCTTTCAGAGGCTACAGGCAGACCAAGATTGGTCATCCACTGAAAGATGTTCAATTTAAACTTTCTCATCAGGGCTCTCTTTGTGCCACAGCAGTCGGGTGAATTTGCAGGGCCGTTTTGCATGGCTAAATACCACTGCTTGGAGGGAAGGCAAATCCAGAAGTGAAGTCTTGGGTTTCTTTAAAGGAAGGCAGTTCAACTTAGTAAGGCATTTATTAGGAGTTTCATGCAGAAGAAACGTAAGGCATGGTGTTAGTACATTCTTGGGTTACTCTCTAGGGTTAAAGCACTCGTCAAATGAAAGCGGTTTGGAGTAGGACAAATGGAGGCCAGCCAGCCGAGTCATGGGACGTGCAGGGAGCAGCATAGGTCATTATCAAGGAAGGCTGGAGGCTTTTGGCTGGGAAGCAGATGATGTTGCCGGTAGATGCTCTCACTGCTTTTGGTTTCACCTCTGCTCTGAGTAAGCACTCGTGCCTTTACGGTCATCAGCTGTGGCCCTGCGAGGGGCCGGCGGCAGCGGGAAGCCGGCAGTGCCTGCCCCGAGAGCGGGGAGCACCCCTCGGAGCACCCTGCCGTGGGAGAACCCGGGCGCCCCCTCACCGCTGCGTGTGGCTGCCTGCTTTGCTTTGGTTTGAACATCTCGGATCTCCACGCAAGCTCCGCTGGGCACCGATAGCTACGTAGCAGCTAAAGCGGTGGGGTGGTTGTCCAATTTGCACAAAGTCTTAGTAATTTTGCCTTGTCGAGGGAATCATCAAAGGCACAGGTGAAACAAATGTTAAAGACGGGCTGTGGACATGCTACAAGCACCTTCTAGCAGGTACTCTCAGTACCTGTCCCTTTTTCCCGAGGGGGATTCATGATTCATCTGATCTACAAATCAGTGGCCACAGCCTCCTCCGCCAGCCATTTCCCACACTGCTGGCATACCGCCCGGCCCGGGCTCTGCTCGGGAAGCTGTGCAGTGGCTCTGAATAGCTGCTGCGAAGCCGTCCCTGCGCTGCTCCTGTCACAAAGAGTTTTCAGTGCCCGCCTCGCTAATGGATGGGTTTCTCCTATACAGAGTGCCGAACAATGCGGTGATACATTCAGGTTTTATTAGTGTGAGTTTAGCGTGGCCGCATTATTCATAATGGAAACAGCGCAAGAGGACAGCACTGTTCATCCTAAACGGGAGACCATAAATCCTGTAAAGCCACGCAGCACCATCGAATGATGTGTTTTCACCACTTATTTTGCAGGAAAGCTATTTGTATTCCCTCTGTATGTAAACCCAAGCTGTCTTAATATTGCAAGCCCAAACTGTGTTGGAGGAGGTAACAACAACAAAAAATTGCAACCAGTACATTTTAGAAAACTCAGTCATAACTCTACGATACCAAGGCTTGGTACCCGCTGCCAAGAAAGAGGGGAGTGAGGGCCATGGCAGGGTGCTGTGCCAGCTCCTGCGTGCTGCCGGAGGGGCTCAGCCCTTGTCCATCTGCGGGTTATGGCCGTGGAGCCCTGCGGTTGCTTCGGGACTGAACATTGATCTCCCTTTGCTGTGAAGCCTGCGTGTGTGGATCTGCATGTGTATGGGACAAGGAGAGACTTTGTGCTTCTGCTCGCTTGGTTTCCTTTTATAGATAACAGCTGCAAAAGTGGTGGGTGTGAAGGATGCTCGGTGGAGATACATCAGGGGGCAGAGTGTAGGTAAGTTGGTCAAAAGTTCAAGACAATTGTAATGTACTGTGAGTAGGACGCATCACCTGCCTGACATAAATCAGGCTTTGCAGGCGTCAGGAAGCAGTTCGAGCTCTACGTGGGTTTGCGGCCATGCTTTCCGACAGAGACCATCACCAAGGGGCCCGGCCTGGGACCGCAGTGAGAGCAAGCAGCTGCTCGGGAAGAGCTGGGCTGAAGCAACTGCCTCCCTTCATGTCAGCACCAGGTGACTGCTAGAGAGATGAAGCTGACTTTGGTGTGCTTCTGTATTCAACCTAGTGACCCAGAAATGAAGGGCTACACAAGCTATTACCAGTCTTTTCAGCTATTACCGCTTGCAAAACTCCTGTCCTCGCTCCAGCAGCCTCTGCGGGGCCTGGAAGCTGGGCAGCGGCTGCCTCCTCATCACCCACAGCCTTTTTTCTGTGATATCACACGGCATTCGTTAAAGGAAATGTTCATTAGAAGCACCGTGTACGTTCTAGATCGTGAGTGGTATTAGTTGACTCAGACCCAACGGCTCAGGGAAATTACAGAGCAGCTGGTAAAATTACTTTTGCGGGAAATATTGCCTGAACTTGTGGAGACCCCCCGCTTTCTCTACCGCATCCACACCCTTTCAGGTACAGCCATTAAAACAATTAACCCTGGGCCGAGAGAGGAACCTCTGATTTCCCAAGCTTTACATCTGTAGCAAGGTCTCTGCACTCCTCCAGTTATGTTGTTCGCTGTTGGTATTAACACTGGAAATGCTGACAGCAGCTACTAAAGGTTAAGTGTGTTTGTAGGAAATCAATAGCGTGATGCCCCCCTTCTCTCTCTCCCCTCAGCTTCTGAGGGGAAAAAATGGCCCCTGGATATATGAAGAATAGAAGTTAACATTTCTCCAACTCAGAACACATGTATTTTATGCAAGAGGCTTAAAGGATATCTTTTACAATCCCAGTACAGTGATGCTCCTCTTCAGTGCTTGGAAGAGCGACTGAGGCTTCTGCAGCATTGGTTATTATGCAGGGCATGTGTTTTAAAACGTTAAGTACCTTGATTGTCTCTCACATAGTTAGTGCTGTCAGCAGTTTGCACAGTGCTTTTATGTGTCTTTTTCCTCCTTGAGATACCTGTGTTCAGTTCAAAACTGATTCTGCTTCTGAAGCAATTCATTAAACATCTCCAGCGTGCCACTTCTGTGAAGAGGTCAATTTGTTCTTCCTGCCTAGAGATGCAAAACTCTGGGCTTCAGTTGGTAAATGCAAGTATTAAATGATTTTCTCGCTGTTCAACTTATGCTTTCCTTCAATCTATCCTCTTTAGCAATCCCTTCCTTGAACACAGGCACTTACTATTCATGAAATGTGGAGACTGATGCTACTGTTATCAGTCTAGGGCAGGTGCAGTTGGGTACTCTGGCATGCACGCACTCCTCTGTTCACCCTCTTCTGGAGGAGACATTTTCAAAGGAGAAAAAGTAGCTGTTTCTTTCCCTTATCTTCCTTTCTCTTTCTTACACGGTGCCGTGGTGGCGGTGGGTTGGTACCCACTCACCCCACTCACCTGGTGAGGTTCCTGGAGCACAACCAGCCTGAAGGCAATTCCTAACGCAGCTCATGCTGCTGGATACCTGTGGGGTGTCTCTGGCTTTTGGTCCTCTCCGAGGTGGCCTCTCTGGTGGTTAAAACCAGGACTCTAGAAGAAGCCTTGTCCCCAAAACCAAATTTTATAAGGTTTTTTGATGTGCCTTACTGCTTGAAGAGTGGATTCATCCATAAGTCCTCAGGGAGGTGTTATCTATAAATCCCCACCCTCTCAGGTCCAAATGCCTCTCTGTATCCAATACAATCATTGTTGTTGGGGTTTTTTGGTGGTGGGTTTCCTTTTTTCTTTAAATCTGGACATTTCTAACAGGTAAATTGGCCTGGATCTCATCTGCACATACTAGATACAACAGCATTATTATTAAAAAACAATTTTTAGGCTGGATTAAAGTGGACCAAAAGTAAACTTTGCTTGCAAGGGTCCTAGAGAAATGTGGTTTTTTTCCCTTTTTCCATAATTATTACCATTGTTCTGGGGTCACTTTTATTTTGCCGTTGCAGCTAGGAATATGGTTCATGATGTTTGGCTAGCCCATCAGTTCTGGCGGGAGCACACTTGCTGAAACAAAAATTGGTAGGTGTTCATAAAGTTATCTTGAGGACCTTGATCAATATTTAATGAGTAGGCCTGGGACAGCAGATCCTGATGTAAATGGGACTATTTCTACTGGAATATCAAATATATTAATCTAAACTGTCATCCAAAGGCAGGTATGGACATACGGAGTTGATATTTTCTCTGAACAGTGATTTCTTTGGTTAAATTCTTATATTGCTTATTGCAGTAGTTACAGCTTTTTTGGCAAGATTTTTATTTAATATAAGTGATTGAATATAATTTTCTGGGCTGCATTTTGCATATGATATAGTTTCTGTTCAGAAACCTGCTGGGTATTTTTTTTTTCCCTTTCTTAACTTTTTTTTTTTTTTAGACAAAGTCAGACTGCAAATTTAAGAAGCAAAACTGCTTGCAAAAAGTACCTGGAGAGCATAAATCAGTGGGGGCTTCAGAAAGAACAGACCCTTAGAGCTAGTAGCTTGTGAAAACTTTGCGATTATAATTCTCCTGATATAACAGTATTTTCTTTCTTTCTTTTATCATAGAAAGGGTCTGTAGAAGTATGTACTTGAATCACTAAAAATGTCCAGCTCTCAAGGATGCTGACCAACTCATTATTCTTTGTTCTGATTCAGATGAAATATTTTCAGCTTGTGGTTAATTTCCAAACAAACAAAACCCGAAAAGCCCGAACAGTAAGTGATGCCTCGCATTTCCTGTGGGAAAAGATTTCAAAAGCTCATAAAATGTCTCCAGCCCATACAATATATCACATCATATTAATTTATGGTAGTCAATGAACAGTCGGAAATGGGGAAGGAGAGAGATGGAGAGCCTATAATATTCTGCTTTATTCAGAACTGTATATCAGAGGGCTTTTTTTTTTTCCTCCCTTTACACACAACTCAGGCACAGCATCTCCTCTTCCTTGCTTCAGGAAAAAAAAAAAAAAGAAAGAAAAAATCCCCATATTTGTATTATATTACATTCTCCAAGTAGCAAATTCCCTCTGCCAACTATCTGTGGGTGTGCAGCCCTTCCTCGGGAACATGCTGTATCTTCTGAGTTCCTGTGTTTGCGATATCACAGTGCTTGTGCTCTGCAAAGCCATGAATGGGGCCATTATGAGGGGCCGCCAGATAATTAAGATTCTGAGAGGGGTAGGCTGCTAAAAGAGTGTTTAGTGAGGAAATTACAAGGCCAATAAAAAAAAAAAATGTCTTTGCAAGTTCCGATTGTATTCTTTTCTTCTGTGGGTCTAATTTTTCAAGGTCTGGCTGGATCATGTTGAGGTTTTCTTTCATCCCTTTATTTTCTTTCCACAACAGGAGCTGAGGCTGGAATCTAAGTCCAAGTTAATGAAGCTGCCTCAAAGTTGAGGAGGGAGAGAATAAACCACAGCTCTGAGGCACAGACCACTGGAGATTCCTCTTTCAAACTCTGCCTCTGCCTCTCACTGGAGTTATTTGATTTGGGAACAAGATAAGAATTCACAACATCTGATTTGTAGAAATAACCTGGAGGAAGGAAAAACAGTCAGAAATACTAATTTCAGATATAATTTTCATCTCTCAGTTTCCTAATAGTCTTTCCCAGCTCTAATAGCATTAACCAAATATAAAGCCCAGACTTCGGGGAACTTGTGCACCAACTGACAAATGCATCTCCAAATAGCCCACAGTTCAGCAGTTCTCATTCTGTCAATACTCCGTGACCAGGGAAGGTTTGGAGCATAATTCTCTC
Organism: Cariama cristata; assembly: GCF_000690535.1. NCBI lineage: Eukaryota > Metazoa > Chordata > Aves > Cariamiformes > Cariamidae > Cariama > Cariama cristata. Next base: position 166,318 of record NW_009636489.1, on the reverse strand, counting down.
CCCGTTATTCATCTTCTGTCTTTCTCTTTCTTTTTTTTTTTTTTTCCCCAGTAAGAAATACACCTGGCAATTCATTGCTGATTTCCCGGGAGTGTTATTCATGCCAGTTTGTTTATGTATTTATTATTCAAGTGCAAACTATTGAAGTTCCTTGTGGTAACCTGCAAATCAAATTGATGGAGGCAGAGGTCTGGCCGTCACACCAAGTGCTGTAGAGCTGAACGCAGGCATCGTGGCTGCTATTGCCCCTAAGCGAGAGGGTGTGAGGAACAATTCTGCCTGCTTGATGCTCAGGACCCACCAGGCCTTGGCTAGAGTTCGCAGAGAAAAGTAGTCAGCATCCTTATAATTAAGCAAAGGCTCCGCTAAAAATGCCTACCTGTGGCGGTGGAGCAGCTTCCATTATTGGCTGCCCAGTGCTGGTAATGTATCATTGACAGGTGATGGACATATATTTATGATTAACTCCTTCACACACTCAAAATTTGGGCTTCAGATTTGTATTAATTAAAGTCAGGGTGGTGTGCGTGAGGGCAGGGCCACTGTGTCATTTATCCATTGCACCCCCCCAGGGACAGCGGTGCAGCCAAAGGTCTCAGTGCATCCTCTACGGCCGAGGGGGACCAGGAGGGAGTGGCTCTCAGCGCCGGACAACCCAAGGAAGGTTTGTGGGGTGGGTATGTGCCCTGCAGGTAACGGTGCAGGGGGAGACCATGGCTCCCCAAGCCAGTCACACGGTGGGTACTGCCTCTGGTGATTGTAGTCATGGTCTTTCTCTGAAACACAAGACATCGTTCCCCCGTCAAAAGTTGAGACGCACGTGCTGCCTGTTGCCACATGTTCACAGTTTGGGCTTCAAATTTTATGTTGATTACAGTTATTTATTAGGATTGCATTTTAATAATTTTCTCCTGAATCTTGTTCTGCATGCCTTCACAAGGATTTAATTGTCTTCAGCAGGCCATTTAATACAACGGTGTTTTAGCATGTTAGTGTAATAATTTATTGTGTTAAAGTGTCAGAACTGCAACTAGGAGAAATCAATATTAAGGCTGATAAGGAGGGGACAAACTCAACCTGGAATGTGGTCAATTGCAAAACAAAAGGTGTCTCTAATATAGCACTTGTTTCTTAGCTCCCTTCTTCCTATTCCTGACTCTTTCGGTATTTCTGATAATTTATGCACATCCATGTTACATAGTGCTTTGCTACTGTGTGAAAAACCTACACAAACGAGGTTCATTGATTCCACAGAGGAAGAAACAAAGTTCCTGTCAAATGCTTAAAGAAATCGAATCAAAAGCGTTGTCTTTTTTCTTTATTGACTTAGTATTGTTCCTTTTCATAACAAAGGATAATAATGTGATTTTGAAATTGTTGTGTTGCTTTGCATGGTATATTGGTTTCCATATGGTAGGAATCTCAGTGGGAATATGCTGATTTACACTAGCAGAAGTCCTAGTTGCTTACTTGAATGCCATCTTGCTATGTTATCTTGGTAGAGACATAATGTTCCTGTGTTTTTCATGTGACCTTGTCTCATCTGCAAAGCTCAAATTTCATTGCCACTCTGGGAAAGGTTACTGGTGAGAAATGTTTGAGCTTTAAATGGATTCTTAATTTTGAACAGGACCCATTTTTTTATGTGTTGAAAAACAGGCTTAGATCCAAATACCTCTGAAACTTGAGAAGATTAAAACTTGGATCTAGACTGAATTGTGCAACTTAAATCTATTTCTAATATATAGATAATTCAGTGTGCAAGGAGTGTACTTGCATGTGCACATATTGAATGTATATTGATACACACCCACACAAATGTATGTAACTCACTTCAGGGTTGTACTCAGAAATAATAAGTGACATTTATCTTCCACTGGAATTCCATCAGTGTTGACTCTATTTCTTAAAACAGCATTCAAATTTAAAAAAGTTTTAAAATAATTTCTTGAGTTGCTGAAGAAGTTACTGATGGAAAAAAATCAAGGGAATCAATTGCGTTTTTTTGGAAAATATCTCTCATTGCCCATGAGCTAGATTTTAGACATGTCTAAATTGCTTCTGCATAACTAGGGTATTTTTAAATGCTCATTAGTTCCTTATCATTGTTCTGTACAGATGTTAATATAAGATTTTGATTTGAGGAGGACCATAATAAAAATGAGGGCCCTTTTTATGTGGCTAATGCAAGGTAAATAATTTAAATGTTGGAAGTGTGAAGCAGCGATTGGCAGGAGGAGGGAAAGGATGTTGTGTGGGATGGATGGCAAAGCAGGGAATCGAAATGTGGAAATGAAGTAGACATAGAAACATTCCGGTCGTTTTGGAGAAAATCGCTGTCTGATTTTTGGTTTTGCAGAAACTAAGACAAGGTGGCCTGTATTTGAATCCTGTTTTACCAGCAAATCCAGCGTTGAGGATCGTTTGCATAACCAATTCCAGCTTTGGCTCACGTCTGTTCTGAATAAGCAGTTTGGGTATTTTTCAGTTCCCTGTGGGCTGGCAGAGAAAAGATATGCAGCACAGAGGACTGAAGGAGGTGATTTGTTTAAATTCTACTAGCCTGTATGGATGCATCTCCCTGAAGGTAGCAACGTTCAGCCACTCTCATTCCCAGTACTGACCAGGGTACCAGGCAGACAGTGCTGCTCTTGCAGAAGGAAGGTGCTGGTGCTCGGTGCTTTGAACACCCATTTACAAAGGTTTTAAATAACTTAGGAGCATATTAGAGCTGTCTCCTAAAAACTGGGAGTGCTTTGGATTTGGTGTGGGCTCCAGCTTAGCAAAGGGGGCTCCAGCTGACACAGGAAAAACAAGGAAAGCAGCCAAATGTTGCACGCCTCTCCAAACCCTAATCTCCGCTGTACTGCAGACTCTTCCCATGAGAGCACCCAAATGTTTCGTTAGCACCACAAATCACAGGAACAGACTTTCATCAGCAGGTTTGTGGCCGTAGGGGTTTTTTGTTTGTTTGTTTGTTTTTTCCCATCTGGATGTGACTTTAGAGCAGGACACAAGCCTTTAAAATGTAGAAAAGCCACTTGCAGCTTAATTTTCTCTCTCACTCATGAACACACACAAATTTAAAAAAAAAAAAATAAATTGACTGTGCTGTTGAGGAAGTGCAAGGCATGGTGCTCATCATTTTAAAAAGGCAGCTATTTGGTTGATGTCGGCACTCCAAAGATGCAGACAAGACTGTATCTCCCTGCTGCAAACTGCCCTGCAAATGCAAACAGGAGACAGCTCCTGTGCCCAGGAATTTGCCTTCTCTGTTCATAACCTGCATGGAGGGAGGATATTGCACCTGTGGCAATGCAAGGGGCTAAAACTGAAAAGTTGAGAGCAGACCCCAGCTCTCCAGCCCGACACCTTACACGATGAGCTTTGGTCTGGGATGCTTACCGTCTTCCCACAGCAGCACTCTGCTGCACTAACTGGGATTAGGTCCCCACTGCACTTAAGGCTTCCCAAGCACAGAGGAGGAAGCAAACCCAGTCATGAAAGCTTGACAGCTGTAGCTGCTTAATTGATGGGGTTATTTTAAATCCAGTCACTTAAATTGCTGCGGACACCCTTTATTATAGCCTAGGCAATTTTATTTCAAGTTAGCTTTAATCAATTAGGAATTGATTTTAGCTAAGTCAGTATAAGAACATCTGATCCGGTTTAACAAAATTGGTTTTAGAGAAGGGAAATGGGTGCAGGTTCAGCACAGGCCCAAGGAAGGCTTTCTCTTTTTGCCTGCTGATGATCAGGTAGAGGATGTCCTAGTAAAACTCCAGATCCTGCAAAGCCACAGCAGATCCTACCCCAATCTAAGTCTTGGCAAAATAAAAGGTACAGAAAGGGAGATAAGAGAGGCTACCCGAATGACGGACTCTCTGCCCAGCAACTTGTGCAGATATGCACAAGCAGACCCTCACCCTGATTGCACTGGGCATTGGAGGAGGTTTGGGAGCAGCAAGTGAAGTTCCAGTTAGGAGCTTGCTAACTCTGCCCTGCCCAGGCCACTGAGGCAACACAACATCTTGGTCTTGCTCCATGTGTTTTTAATGCACTCGTTTTCTGCCAGGTTAGTGTTTTAAATAGGTTTGCAAAGATGGCTGAGCTGGAGATGTGATGAGGAAAGTGGCTGGGAGCAGGTGGAGGAGGAAGAGGCAGCAGCAGGAGCTCCACTTCTTGGCAGAGGTGAGGCACTATATTGTGGAAATGGAAATGCTGGAACCATGAGTTATCAATTGAGAATTTTGAGATGTGACCAATTTCTGATGCTGTCTCACCTTCAGGACTATGAAGCATTTGCAATGTTATGTTATTCTTTTGATTTTTTTTTTTTCTTCCCCAAAAGATTATTCTAATATTTTAACCATACTGTGAAGTTAGTACTATTTTTAAAAAACCCCATCCTGTTATCTTTGTTTTGCTGCTGTTGTTTTTATCATGATTGTTATGAGTTCTCATATGGAAGCTCTTTATCACAGAATGTTGAAATCTTGCATTTTTGTTCTCATAAATGGTAAGAATAAAGCTACTGCAATCAAGGACCTGCTACTTCTGGTACTATCAGAAGAAAAAAACAGGATTTCTAACTAGGACTTGTTTACTTTGTGCCAGAGCTGTTCCCAAGCTTGATTTCTTCTGTAGGTACAAGTAGTGTTAATGAGGTGTTAATGTGCATGTATGTGATGCAGTCATAGATCTGTCTTTGATCAGTCGGTGTTATTTCCTTTTTTTTCTCCCTTCTCTTTTTTTTTTAACCTCAAAAAGCTATTTGCACTGTGAGAGCCTGTTGACTTAACAGAAATTTCTCCAGGAGCTGAAAGAACAAGTGAAAACAATGCCCAGTAAAGCTCCCACTGACTGCAGTGGGGTCAGTATTGTTCCTTTGATTACAATTGTTTGAAGACTAAAAATATATCCCCAAGGGATTGCCTACATGCAGGTTTTGTACTGCTTTAAATATAGGCTTGAAACGAGCATATTGAAAGCAGTGTATAGACCCTAGTACAATGCAGTTGTGTTATTATCAGGATATTTATCAATCTTGCCTGATCCCACAAGCGTAGAGGAGCTCATAGAGTACCTCCCTATCTGTATCAATTCTGTGATGCCAATGTTGTTTTATTTTTTTTGAAAATGCACCCTTAAGGAGCTAACTTGGCACAAAATCTGGGTGTGTTAGGCTTGAGTTTCTTGGTTTATAATTATTAACATATATGACAAATGAAAGCAAGGCATTTAAAGTGGGAAAGCTCCAGAAAATAGAAAAATGATGCTTTCATCTTATTGATGTGGGCTTCCTTATCCTGTCGCCTTTGTTATCGCTCTTACTCACTCTCGCTGACATAAAGCAGTAGTGCCTCGTGTTTATCTGAGTCTCATGAAAACACAAACAATCGGGGGGTGCGTGTGTATGTGTGTGGGACCTTCATAAAGCGAACACATACAAAGTGGAGTTGAAAACGTGTTCAGTTCAGTGCTCATATCTCCTTTCCCGGACTCCTCAGGCATCTTCTTAAGAGTCTGATGCTTGGAACAGTCATGTTTTTGAGTGGACGATTGCGTGGGTTTCTGCATGCACTGCTCTCGGGGGATTCCGTTTGCTACAGCTGTGTCTTACAAGCTGCCAAGAACGGGCTCCACAGTCCCAGGTGCTGCACAACCAAGCCAGCAGATGGGTCCTGCCCTCCCCACGGCATCCCGTGCCGTGTAAGTGGCCTGGCCACGCACGGCAGAAGGGAGACATGAAGCGCGCGGTGGGAGACAACGGCATGGTCGCAACAGCCAGTGTGTTGGCATCAAGGCTTGGGGAGGGCTGGATGTGGGAGGCTTCCGGAGGAGAAGCGAAGCTGAAATGGAAAAGGAGGGAAAGTGAAGTGAGAAAGAGAAGCTAGAGAAGAGGGATGCTCAAAAGAAAACCGTGCAGGAGGCTGGAGGAAGCAGCCCACCAGCACAAATTGACAGCCCAGTCAAAACTGTATAAAAAGCTCCAGGAGCAGCTGGAGGCTCCCAGTGCTGATGGCCCTGTAGCTTTCCCTCCTGGCTGGGGTCTTGTTCTCATTGCAGTTTTCCCCCACGAGCCACATGGCAGGAAGAGGAATCAGGCTTGAATCACAGAGAAGTTATTTAAATCAGCCAAGTCAGGCTGCTGTTCCAAATCCCACTTTGGATGATGCCTGTCTCTCCCTTATAACTATAGAAAGCCCTGGGTAGATTATCTTTGCCAGACTCTCAAGTCAACCTTTGGAAGTACTCCTCTTCCTCCTCTCTCCTAACTCACCCGAGAATGGTGTGGGAGCGAAAGAGAGGTGGTTCATTGCATAAAGTTATGTCCAAGGGTTGTGGAGATGTAGAACAGCTGGGAGATTGGGTCCCAGTCTGCCCATCCCCCTGGGTCCAGATGTTTCTGCCTTATCTGCCTCCAATGACTCCAGTTCCACCTGTTTGTTTTTGTTTGGAAGAACACACAAACTCCTAAAATAAGAGAGGGAAAGTTTAAACATGCCAGCAAAGAAGACGCATAGTGAACTATGCACCTCTGTGTATAATGCTTATTTATAAACCTGAGTAGGGTGTCTGGGTTTGCTAACTGAGCCTAAGCAAGCCTGCCGCAGCAGAGGCGGACGTCTCGCAGGGTAAAACGGGTGGCCCTGGAAGCATTTGTTGTTTGCAGTGAGCAGCTCCGGCAACAGCTGCTATAAATTTTCTCATCTTCTATTTCTTCCTCCCCCACCTCGGGTGTATGTTTTGTTGTTCCAGTTGGGGTTTAATGTACTTTCCAGTTTCCTCTCTTTTTCTTTTTGAATGTGTTTTGATTTTTTTTTCTTATTGAAGTCGCTGTCGACAAAAGGTGCCAGCCTATTGAACAGCTGCCCGGAGATAAGTGCTCGGTGGATGCCGGCAGCATGTGTAGCATAGGTGGCAGTGTCGGAGGCCAGCTGAGACATCATTTGAGTGGGCAGCACCATGTCTCCTCGGCCTCCACATTCATTTGCCCCTTCAGCTGGGCTGCTGAGAGCACGTCATGGACGATGCTGATTTTTGGAATGGGAACTTAGTGCTTTGGATGTGAAAGCTTGCCCTACGTTTTCACACCTGAAAGCTTTTCAAGGAGACATCTGAGATGTTTTCTTTTATGCGCATAAGCTGAACTTTCTTTGCCTGGCTTCAGACTTTTTTTTTTTTTAACGCATACAGTGATTGCTTCCAATGTGTGCTTATAGCAACTGGAGACATTTGCATTCCTAGTTTAGGAGAAGACGGGGACTTGACAGATATTTGATTTGAGTTGGCTTGTTATTTCTAGTTCTGGCTTATTGCAACCACAGTGCCTACTGCTGTATCTCTATTGATTGCAGACAGACATCCTGAGGGATAACTGTCTTCCCTTTCATTTAAAAAGGAAAAAAGGCATGTCTCCAGCATTGCTACTTGTGAAGACAGACACAAATATGTAATGCAGACTGTTTTGTGAGATTGCAAGTGTGTCACGGTGAGCTCTAAAAAGTCATCATTTATTCACCCTGTCTTCTCTGTCCTTCTCTGAGGTGCCCTTGGCGACCCACAGCACTGATGTGCAGAACTGTACTGGGAATGCTGTGAAAAATAAGTGCTTGCCATTGCTTGGGTTAAACTAGTGAGAAAGTGCTGAAGTGAAACCATGAAGCTGGTCTGAATTCAAAGTTTTGCCAATTCCAAAGCAAAATTGCACCTGATATGCCCCACTCCCACCCCCTTATCTGTGTCCAGCCGGGCAAACTCCGCTGAGCCCTGGGTTTAGCAGGTTTGGGATGCTTTCCTAAAGCCTTATCCAGAGAGGAAATGGCTGGGGGAGGTTGATTTACAATTTCAACCCTAGAGTACCAGAGTCCCTGAGAGTTTCTCCACAGCCCAAATGTTGCTCCTTGCAGAGAAAGGCCCCGGCTATGTCGTGTTGTCTGAGTAGTGCAGGGGGAAAGGACAAATAAGAGTATCTGGTGGGACTGAAGAGCTTACCTCTGTCATTACAGAAACTGAATTAAAGACTCCGCTCCAGTTCATCAGCATCGCTTTCTCTTGACTGACATACTTGGGCTGCTGCTCTGATTTTCCTTAGGCATTGCATGGTTTGACTGCTCTGAAAATGAAGGCAGCTTGTATGGGTAAAAGTGGGCTAGATTAAAATCCTCTAGTGTGGGTACCAGCAGCAGTGGAACCCTTGTAGCGGGATGCTCAGCACAGGTTAGTAGCCCAGGAGCTTACCTCTGGCCTCTCTGTTGCACGTTGCCTGAGCATCTGTGGGGGGCTCTCCTAGCAATACCCGTGCCTCCTCATTTAAAGCCAGCATGGCCAAGTTCTCAATATCATTGAGGATTCCCGCAAATGCAGGTCTTCACCTCATAGGATGAGAAGGTAGTTGGTCTTTAGCTTTTGTACCTCATTCTTGCAGCTCACGGAAGTGAGAATGAGGCTGGCAGAAATGGCAAACATCATACTTTAAGCCTGAAAAATCTGCGGTTGCCAGGGTACAAATCTCTTAGAAGCAACGTGCTTACTATGTTTCATTTAGTGAATTGATCTGATGGCTTACGTTTCTGTGAAGCCACTGCCTCACTTGCTCATTTAGTTTTCTTCTCTCCCTCCAAGCCCTAGAACATAGACCTTTCTAATCAAACTACCTCGTCTGTTGGAAGCAGACCTCTGCCAAATGAGAGAAAATCAAAATCCTTGCTGAGCAACAGTAAAAGAGCAATGTTGCTGCCTGGAATTGCATCAGGAGCTCCTTGCTTATTAGGCCCTGTAACTGCTACAGCAAGGAAACAAGTAGCTGAGCCTGTTCAAAAGCCTACAGATTCTTTCTTGCATTAAGTTAATTAGTGAGAAATGAAACAAGCAGCTAACGCGTGAAAGAAAAGGATTAAGTATCTTAGTAGCTCAATGGAATTGCAAGGAAAAAGGATCCTACTTGTCACTGATAAGAAATGAGTGTTTTATCCTGGCTTCAATTTCGAGCAAAATTCACTGTTTTACCTGCTGGTGGACGGAGAACATTCAGCTGCTGAGGCAAATGTGATAACAGCTAATCCAGAGAAACTTGTGTGACCAGTTAGTTCTTGGACACGGTCCTGTCTGAACCACTTGCTTCTGGCTGAGAAGCACCATCTCCTAATTCCATTCTGCACTCGCTCCAACGGGAGGATACAGGGAGTAGGAAACTCACAAATGAACACACTCCTCCCCAGCACTTAGCAGCACCAGGAAAATAAGGCAAACAGATGGGAGCCAATGTATCATCCGAATGAAATCCCACCCTTCGTGAAAATGTGCCAGCTGAAGAGGAGACAGGATTCTTATTGGCATCCTTTGCCATAGATAACAAATGTGACTTTTTTGGCTCAAAAGTAGCTAGTGAGTACTTTGGTTTTTTCCTCCTTTGGGCGCTTGTCATCTTGGCCAGGTGGTGTCTGAAGCTTGGGATGTGCAGAAGTACGAGACTTTCCAGAGAAATCTTCAGATGCCCTTGGCAAACTTTCGTTTCCCCTAAATTCTACTTTCCTGCTGTGTCTGTGGTTGGGGCTGAATTTTGCCCAGAAAGACTAGCAGTTACTTAACAGGCTGCTGAGCTCTGTTTTATGTGGACAGGATGCACTTCCATCTGGAGTTGCGGTGCAGGTTTTCCTTGCCTTGCTGACAGACTTCATGTTGTCATGAACAAAACTTGCTTTTAATGGGTATTGGGATCCTTCTCCCCTTCATGTGTTTCAGTTGTGACATTTGGAAATATTACTCAGGAAATCTCCCGCCATCTGGGCCTCCAGCAGCCTCAACACCTGCACCGCTGACGCTCCCTTGCCTCTCTCAATAGCAAGCCCACCTCTTCCCTTGCAGCTGTCCCCTTCAGACCCTCGGCCTGTCAGCAGCTTCTCCAACAGCAACCAGCTTGTGGATCCTGGCCAGCCCTTTTTCCCCACCTGTAAATGTGATGGGAGCTTTCTCTACTTGCTCTGTTTCCATCACTTGCCATGAAGTGAAGAACGCATTTGAGGAGGTACAGATTTACCCGGACATCTCCCCACCTGTTTATTGGTAACAAGCCATCGCTTATCTGCAAAACACGCAAGCCAAGTGCTACTTCAGACTGAGCTTTGAAGGAGCAGCTTAGGGCTACCCCCTTCCCTTCTCAGCTATAGTGCAGGCTCACTGTGCCCATGCAAAAGCTCTTACCCTCAGCTTCAGTATCACCTCTGCTTTGCTGTGTGTGTCCATCAGCAGTAAACAGCCTGTTGAATCGCCCTCTTCCTCTGCTTCGTCCTCTGTGGGCTTGGGAGCATGTAAGGGTGGCTAGGAGGAGGTTTACCTGCCAGCTCTGAAACTGCAAAGTTGCTCTTGTCTCATGGCTGATGGTGGAGCTGAGGTCATCCCACAAGGTACCTCTACACACCCCTGCACTACTGCTAGCCTCAGCAGCCTGCTAGGACCTTCACTCTTTGCAGCAGCTCCCTGGTTTAGCTAAGCTCTGGAGGGCTTGTTATCCACTCCTAAATAAAGCTGGGGGTTGGCTGGCAGCCTTTACTTCCTGAGATCTGCACCCGAGGTCCCAAGCAGGGTAAACAGACTAAAAGTGGGTAGGTGGGTATGTGCAACTTTAAGTTTTATACATACTTCTAATTACATGTACAATACTTAAATATATATATACACATGTATAGTTACTCAAGAGAACTGTGAGTGTATCCCTGAGAAAGCATCCAAATTGTAACACCACCATAGAAAGCTGGATCAGCTCTACTGAAGCTAAGGGAACAATGAATCAGATTAATGTCCCATTTTACTCGGGTAAAGAAGGGTATTTACATAAAGTACAGCATTTCTAAATGCTGATTTCTTTTAAGTCTGTGAAACTTTGCTGTTTAAATATATGTGATGCAAAATGTCCTTTTCTTGCTGATAAGGAAGTTGTTAGAGAATTTACTAGCTTGAGTGATTTTTTCCAAATTAATTTTATACTTTAACTAGAATAAGTACTCTTCTGCTAGAAGACAGAGAGAATATGGAATGAGCACTGAGTTCTTCTTTCCAGGTTTCACAGTTAAGTATCATACACTGAATGGTGGACAGACTATGAGAGTCCTAAAATACCACTAGCGATTTCATCTAGCTAGTCAGTTTATGTAAAATCATTGACCTTGATCCGAGGATAGACCTCTTTAACACAATCAATACAGGTGCAATCAGATAAGAACATTCTACTGTTTTATTAAAGTGCATCTAATTCAAAACTCAATAACTCTCACAAATCCTTAATCAGAGAAGACATCCTGGGAGGTATTTAGGTGAGTGATCTTATAACTCTTGCTCTCTTCTTGTTAGGGTGGTATTTTACAAATAGACATGTCTGTTTCCTCTTTACCCTCCCTGCCATAATTCTTTCACTGTACAGTTGTGTTGATTATCATGCATTTATCAAGTCTTTTTTTCCCTTCATTTATTTAAAGAGATTGAGTCAAGTGACAGTTTCTGCTTACCCTGTCCCCCAGCATCGCTGTGGCCAAGCATATAAATGCAAATGTGTTTCCCTTGCTGGCACACTGGGTCCTACATTCTAGTCCATGGCTTAGATGTGCGACGCTAGAGGAGGTGCGATGTTAACGTCTGCTGTCTAACTCGGGGTGGCCTGGGATAATGAAAGAGAACAATCCATGTGCAGCATTGTGTGGTAGTTTAAGTAGAATGAAAGCCAAAGGCAATGACTGTATTTTTAGAAATGATTTTAGATCAAAATGATATATACTGAATAAGACAAAATAAGCACATGGTAGAGAGCTCTGAGAGCGCTGCTTACAGTGAGGTAATTATTATTCTTTCCAGGTGATCCTCAGCATGTTCCTTGATAATGCAAAATAAATTGTAATTTGGAGCAGTTGAGCTGAAGGCTGAAATTTTTTTTTTGTCATTTAAGTTCATCTACAGCAGACTGAGGGGATTAGGTCTTTAGCGTAAGTGCAAATGGCTGCACATGCTTCGCTAGACCCCTGGTTCCATGCACTGCACAAAGCAGCACTTAGCCAGTCTATATAACAAAACAGGAAAAAATCAAATAGGTTCATAACTATATGCAGCCCAGAAAGGTTCAAGTGGCTACAGGACTGTAACGGTCTCCTTAACGTATGTGTCCAGTGACAAGAGAGGATGTCTAGGTTGTGGCTTCTCACAGGCAGGAGTCTTCCAGTTGTGATTCTGCTCCTTTTACTCCATCAGACTTGAACCTAGTTATTTGGAAGCTTCATAATTTTCAAATTACGAAAAATTGTTGTGCAAATATTTTGGGTCTTCCTCAACCTTTTTCCTTGCTCTGTTTCAGTCAAGGTAATGTCTACAAAGGACAAGATCTATCATGTTTCAATTCCCACATGCACAAAATCACCAACATCTGAGGTAACTTCTCAGATGACCTGGAAAGTGCTTTCCAGGAGCAGAATTCTGGGTCTCCCATACCAAGTGGGCCAACCCACTGGACACAATAACATCTCCCTGGTAGAAACAGGACCGCGTCCTTTCTGTGAAGGGTGGTGAACCGGGATCAGCTAAAGCAGCCTGATGCATCAATTCCATACATCCTGAGCTCCATCCAGGATGCTGGACTGGGAGCTGTTGTGTTTGGCACCTAAGCTATTCTTTTTTTTAGTCTGAGCGCAAACCTGTAGTGAGCCTGTTGAGTCAAGACCAATTTGTTTAGATACAGCAGTGCTGCACTGTCCACCACATAGCACACCTCGGAATCCATCTAGCCGTTAAAGCATCTGATACAGTTTCAGACACAGAATTCATTAGGGCTGTGAGCACAACCTGTGTGAAGGAAACAAGAGATGGATTAGAGGAAAAGAAGTGTCTGTGCTACGCTAAAGTGAAAAGATGAACATGTGGCCAAAAAGCTGATTGAAGAAATCATTGCCGCTTAGTGAAAGCTACCATTGGGCAACTTTTAAAAATGGGTTTATTTTCAAGAACAAAGATAAGAAGCTCCAAGCCAGGAAAAAAAAAAATCAAATAAGAAATTGGATGCAATTTTATTATGTAACAATGAAAATGAGTAACCAACCACTGGGCCAAGTATGAAGGAAGAGGTATCTTTGTCATCCAGATCAGCCCTGGATGTATCTCTCCAAAGCAGAAATAAATATATGATGCTTTAGTCAAGCAGAGACTGTTGACCTCAACAGAGGAGCTACTGCTTGAAAAGTGATGGGCAGAGCTAGCTAACTGTGTACTGCTCAAGGTTTGCTGTCTGGGAAAACCTCGGCTATCAGCGCTCTCTAACAGGGAGTGTGGCCTGGACCAGCTACTCCTGTTGTAGGGAGACAGACTCGGGGCAAGAGCAGGGAAGGACAGAAAGCCAGGGAGTCCTCCTGAAACTGGTTTGGTGGTGCTGCTACAGCTACCGAGGGAAGCAGAAGAAGAGTTTATCCTTCTTGCTCAGCCAGCACAGCAGCAGTTGCCATCATGGATAGTCTGGCCTTCCCTTCTGCTCACACCAAAAGCGAGAAGTTGTTCATCACTTTGCTGTAGGTAAAGCAGGGCTCATGGTTACTTTGCTTTTTCTGGCTGCCTGCTAACTTAGACGACTCCTTGCTTGGCTTGTGTCTCATCTCTACAGTCTCTGTTGTTCTGTGTGTCCGGGAGCGTACCTGCTAGATGCAGTGATTCCTGAGGCACTGCAGTCCCTCCCTGATACAGCATGATGCTGTGTTGTCTTAGCTTGGGTCCTGAGGTCATTGAAATATTAGCGCTGTGCTGTGCAAGACCTAGTCACTCTATCATTAGCACTACCTTCTCCAAAAGGCCAAGCTGTTTTATCAGATTCCACATGATGACCAGAATTAAAGGACTGATGGAAGTGTTGTTTCTTTGGGTTTGGGTTTTTTGAGTTTGTTGGTTTTGGTTTTTTTAATTGCTGAGCAGAATTTATTAAATTCAAATATCTCTTCAAAACACAATTTCAAAAGAAGCTGTACTGGCTAGCGGAACGGCTAAATGTAAATGCATGCTGAGTACCCTGGCCTTTGTCACACAAGGCATTGCTGATTCAAGCCATTACATAAACCCAAGGACTTTCACTGCTTCTGCCACGCTGCAGTCTCTCAGCAGTTACAACATCTGGCCTTATCGCTCTCCCTCTGTAAGGCAAAATAATGCCTTCTTTTTATTTTGTAATCAGAAGTGACATCCTATCATCTCCGAAAGGTGTTTCTTGTATGTTTCTGCTTTCATAAATGCAGCTCCCATCATCACTGGCGTAGAAATGAAATTCCAAAGTATCTCTGCAGATTTCTGTGTGCTGGGCCCATAGTTCAAAAGCAGCCTTGTTTTGGGGAGCTGGGGAGGGGGAGAAGCTGGTATATGGACGTACACAACACCTTAGATGAAGAGTTAAAAAGGAAAATAGTGTTTCTTAATGCTAAAGGAAGAAAGAACAGCAAAAGAGAGGGGAAAAACAGTCCAGATGCTGCATTATGTCCACAATGATATGTAACAATTCTATATTAATTGAATAAAGCCATGGGCTGCGAGTAAGTTTTGTGCTTTTGCCAGACGGGTTTGGCTCTGAAGGATTCCCACACCCGGTGGAAAATAAGGATACAAGAGATCTAATTAAAAACGGGAGCTTGAGATGAACAACAAGATTTAAATTCTTCTTGTATTTAATGGAATTTGCTGTGGTGCTAAAATAGTATTCCCCCCTGTCATTCTGACATGAAAAACATTAGTGAATATTTGATTTTACTGTGGAACAAATTATGGTAATAATGAGTCTGAGAGAAAAAAAGTGTTCAAACTGGTACAATCTCATTTAAAATGTGCATGTTAAAAATAGAGCAGATACACAAAATGTTGTCTGCTGCTTCATCAACAGACTGTTATTTCATGAGATGCATGCCCTTTCAGTGTAGCGCTTGACACTTAACATTTGCCTGTCTCAACCCCACTCTTATTGCAAACTCCATTCTTTATATAATTTGGGCATTGGGAATGTATGAACAGTCAGGTTTCAGCTCCTACTCAGCAATTCAAAACTTCAAGGTCAGATGTCAGTGGGCTGAAAATTCTTGCTATCTTTGCAGCTGATTCTCAGAATTAGATTTTATTGTGTGAACGACTGATCACGTCCAGCCAAACAATGTGAATAGCCAAGCAACTATTTGTGCTGGTTTTGTTAAACTTGTTTATTTCTTTTAATTTGCACTTAATTTTAAGGATGGTTGAACTCCAGGCAAGAAAGGAAGGAAGGAAGACACCTCAGAGATAGATGGACTTAGAAGGTTTTATTTTTTTATATTTTTAATAATGAGGTTAGCAATACACCCATTGCTGAAGTGAGTGCTGTCGCCATACAGGTGCCTCCTGCTACCTTTGGCTTTTATTGTTGCATTGATTTTAGAAAAGTTGACAAGAAAACATTTTCAGCTTGCTACTTGAGGATGAGATGGAGAGTCACTAGCTTCTGAAATCCAGCTTTGGCAAGGAAATTCTCTATGACCTTGACCAAAGGTCCTTCAACTTCACTTTCACTTCTTCCTTGGTAAAATGAAAATAACACTGGGCTTGCAAGATTTATTAACAGGGATGTTTCAATGAAGATAGGAGGCACTTTGGTGCACACTGAGATCAATAGACAGACTTTCGGTCATTCCAGTAGGTCAGGTTGCATTGTCAGTGTAGGAAGGGGTAAAATAAGTTTCCTTGTCCAAACAAGCCCGGTGGATTACTTGGGAGATTCTCTGGGAAGGTAAAGTGATGGCTCTCCTGTCACCTCTTTTAAACAGCGATGGCTTTGCAGCTTTCATGGGAAGAGGTTGTAGGAGGAATGTGCTGAATTGCTATGCTCTATACACTGTTCCTGCCTTGGCACTGTCTTTTCAGCAGACGTTTTCCCACTTTCCAGAATGTTTTGGCCCTTCTATATGTCTGTAACTATGACTTGAGGTAGGTGTGTGTGGCAGGGATGGGAGGACAGCTACTTTTCGCCCTCATAAATTCTTCTTCATCATAATTCCCACTAAGATGGGCTTTATCAGAGGACACTTTCAGAAAACTCCAGGGTGAACCTGGCTCAGGCTTTGCAAATTTCTATGTGCACCTTCAGCATTACCACTACTTGTCTTTTGCTGGTTATGAACGAAGGTTCCCTGAAGGTCGTAGCTCAAAAAAAAAAAAAAAAAAGGGAATCACTGAGATTTTCATCGGCAGGAAAGAATGATTTTGTTTTTCTGTCTTTAAAAATCAGAATTATGTGTGTGTCTTCTATGGCTTGGCTCTCGTTGTTAAACAGAAATGTAGGTATTAAAGCAGGGATATAATTTTCCTGCAGGTGTTAAGGTGAATTTTACTCTATATTTGTGAGCCAGTGATTGTTCTCAATATCAGTGAGTTAATAACAAAGGAATGTGACTGAATGTCAAATGAAATATCTTTTTGTTATAGCTGGGTTGACTTAGTTTTATTAAAGCATCTAAAAAATAAAAATCAAGCAGAGTGTAAGTATGCATCCCTTTCCTAGGGAGGCATCATATAAGCCCTTTGCACTCTATTGAGTGATTAAATGAAAAAAGGTTGGGTCAGAGAAGACGTGAAATGGATTTTTGTCACTGAGCAAGCCTATTAAAATCAGTCTGTTTCACACAGGCAGCAGCATCATGTTTAAACAGAGTTTGTTTGGGAGTGTGGGTCACTGTGGGGCAGGCTTGCCCACATACACAGCAGACAAACGTAGGCTGAAGAAAACAATAAGTGTGAACTGTCAATAGATCTTATGAATAATTTGCACAAGACCTTGCTCTTAAATAGGACGGAGAAAGGAAATATCTCACAATCAAGGGTTCCACTATCTCCACGGTTAGCTGCTGTCCCAGCCAAAAAAGTAGGACACGTTTAATATAATCTCACTGTATAATGTAATCAGACTGTCTGAGGGATATCTTATGCTACCCTGATAGTCAACAATCAAGTGTGGTCAAGGACAGTCAAATTGTTTTATTGCACATAACTTGGCAAAGGCTAAGGAAAAACGTGTATGAATTTAATGGCTCAAGGCTTTTATTACTTACCCAATAGGTGATTTTTAAAATGTACTTCCTTGCCTTCATGTCAAATGCAAAGTGAAATGGATGGCTTTAAAAATCATTAGTTGGAGAGAGGGAGAGAAAGAACAGCATTCCTCTGATGTCAGCTTGCAAATTGGTCTAAAGAGGACCTGAAGGCTAGCAGAGAAAGTCCTAGAAGTCTCAGGAGAGCTGTAAAGGGTGACAGTGCAGGACTTGTCAATTCACGTACAACAGCCCTGAGATTAGAGGACAGGCTCACGGAAGGGTTAGTAACCATGCAACTGGACAACAGACCCCTGCCCTGCAAGACTGCATGCTGTTTCATGAGACCTCAAGATTAAACCTGCTTAGATAACCATGGTGTAGAAGCACTCTAGATATTCTGCCCACCTCATTTAATCTTCCTTTAATGGAGAGAAGTCCACAGGAGTGACTCAGGAAAAAGAGGGATTTGCATGATTTGTGTGTGAGAATGAGAACAAATGTTCGATTTGGGAGACAAATAACAGGTTTGGGGAAATGCATTCCCATTCTAAGGAACAGAAGTGTGGTGTTGTGTTTTTGTTTTTTTTTTTCCTGAAGCTATCATCTGATTATCAAAAAGGATACAAGAAGCAAGTTAGAATTAACTTTTTCCATTCAATTACAAAGGCCAGGATACAATATCAGTAAAGCAAAACTTTAACAAGTGATTTAATCTTCATTACGATCTCCTAGCACGATAGAAATAGAAATAATGTTGAAATTAGGCAGAATGTAGAAATAATTATATATTGGCCAATATCCAGCACCTTCAAAGAATTTATAAATGTTCTACTTTGTGTATGTCTGGTAGCCATGCTGGGAGTGGCCAGATCAATTCTTTTGACAACCCACAGCAACGTCTGCAGGTTAGAGATTATTTTGTTGATTTGAGATGGTAAGGAGCGTGAATTGCTGGAGTAGAGCTGCCCAAAGTATGATTTAAAGAGGAGGTCACAGCTGGCATGATACAACTTGTGCATTAGTGCCATGCAGTCTCTGTCAACTGTGAACAACCAAAACTTGACTTTAATCTCTCACAAAAAGCTACAGAGCTGGGGCCCAGTCTCAGACAAGGTTTGCCATGGACTCAGTGTTGGTTGAAGAGGCAGGACTCCATCAGCTGGAACACGACCTGCAGAAACAACCTGGCTTTTCCAAAGACAGTGTGGTCTAACACTAACTTCAACCTTGTGTATCTTGCAAAACTTGTTAAGATCATGTTGAAGAGCAGAAAGGCTTTAATGTAGGATTTTGTGGAAGTGACCACTGACTTCAGAATGTGCCCAGACATATGAGGTAGGCTGGCTGACTTCTGTCAGGAAGTTTGCCCTGGAGGCATGCTGAAGATATTTCTTCGGCTGGGAACAGACTGGAACGTTGAAGAGTAATTTGTACTCCAATTAATTTTTTTTTTTCTGGTTTATCTCTGGCTTTTATCATGAGCTTGACATCTTTCGTATGGTCTTCATAAATTTACACCACACAAAGTTCTTTGAGGAGTTTAAGTTTAAAGCAGGATTGAAATATTTTAAAGGACTTAATGACACATTAGAAGCATAGCAAATCCCTTGATAGCCTAGATGGATGGAAACATTCTAGAGTACAAATGAATTAGAGATTAATTCATGGCACCTTGTACAGGCTTGGGGAATTCCATGTGTTGGAAATGGCTCGGCAGCATGAGCAATCTGCTGGACAGGAGAAACGTTCTCTCTCAGCCTCTCCTCACTCTGCAGAGTGAGCATTTAGGGGAGGGAATCTTTCTTGATTCAGTGTCTTCCCCACTGCAACCTCATTATTGTCAAAGAGTTTGGAGAAGGTGAAGGACATCCCTCTGTGTACGGCAAGCTTTGGAGAACATATCGTGTCATAAAAAGAACCCAGAACCTAGGAAGGATGGAGGTTCACATTTCGAAAGATTTTAGACTAAAAATAACTAAATGCAGCTGGCCACAAAAAGAGGGTTTAGGATTCCTCTTCTGCTGGGAGAAGTGACCAAAACGTCCCATTGTAGTTACAGCTAGGAAAGCTTGCTATACTCTCAGGAGTCTAGTTGAAATGAAATCAGGACTTGGAAGCAGATTTACATCTTATGTGGAAAGAACACAACTTGTAGTAAACAGGACATTGTTAGAATCAAAAAGAGCCTCTCTAATGTCTCGATGCTGGAGAATCTTCAATTATCCTTCACTCTCCAGTCATTTCTAAAAGATGGACAGCAGACAAACAAGGGATTCAGGGAGCATGCAGATGCCTCTTCTTCCTCCAGGTAATCAGCGAAGGCTGGGACTGGTATTTCCCCTAGGGAAGCATAACTTTTTTTGTCTGTAAAAGAACTCTGTGAAATAGCCCTTATCTTTCCTAGTATTTCCTTTGGTTAAAACCAAATATATCCTTTTGCTGAGGAAAGTCCATGTGCTCCTGCTGACTGACACATTGTGATTGGTTCACTTTTATGGTGGGTTAGCCTTGGCAAACAGCCAAACTCCCACCCAGCTGCTCACTCACAACCCCTCTCAGTAGGGTAGGGGGAGAAAATAGGATGAGAAAGCTCGTGGGCCAAGGTAAAGGCAGGGAGCTCACTTACCAGTTACTATTGCAGGCAAAACAGACTCAACTTGGAGAAAGTTAATTCAATTTATTGCCAATTAAAATAGAATCTTGCAGTAAGACAAAAAGATATACAACACCTTTCCTCTCCTCTCTCCCAGGCCCAACTTCACTCCTTCACTCCAGACTCCTATACCTGCTCCCCAAGCAGTGCAGGGAGTAGGGCTGCAGTTACAGTCAGAACATAGAGACTTATTGATTTCTCTCTCCTGCTCCTTCCCTCTCACGCTTTTCCCGTGCTTTGATGTGGGATCTCACAGGCTGTAGTCCTTCAGGAAATATCTGCTCCTTCGTGGGGTGTCTGTGGGCTGCTGTTCCTTCAGGAATATCTGCTCTAACCTGGAGCTCCTCCTCTGACCTTGCTGTTCCCTCTGCTGTTTCTCATTCCTTTTTCCTCCCTCCTCCTCTCTCTGGTGCTCTCTCTGTCATACCTTATCACAGAGGCACTACCCGATGGACCAGCAAGCTTTGGAAAAGTGGACATTTTTGCTCACTGCACTGTGACTATTCAAGCCTTTTTTATGATAAATTGGAGAGCTTTTTGGTATTATTAACTAGGTCTACTTTTTTTTTGCTGTCCTGTTCAATTCAAAGCATGCAGTAACTGTCCCAGTCTGCACCCTGGATCCAACTATGTTCCAGGACAGCTTTTATTTGTCCTGGAGCCACGGGGATTTGAGCAGAGGGCACATTGCTGGACGTCTTGGGAATCCTATCTGAAAGCACTCCCTGCTTTTCCTACTGAAAAAAAAACAAAACCAAACAACAGAGCTTGTTCTTGAAAGCAGTGTTTTCTGCACAAGAACCCTTGGGTGATTGTTACAGCTTCTTCATGAATATGAAGAATTACCATCTACCCAAACGGTGCTGGTCCCCTCCTGATGGTGGGAGGACAACCAGCAGGCAGCCGGTGAAAGAGCTGCTGTGAGGTGAGCATAGGAGCTCCTGCCTTGGCGTTTTCTTTGTGAAGATTAAAGGTGCAAGTGTGTCAATCATCTTCTCTCTAAAGGTCTGAAAAGGCTGCCAGAGTTCAGTATTTTTAGCTCTTTAGCAGATTATGTCTTTTATTTTTAGAGGTAACAATAGTTCTTAGGTTAAGAGGGAGACAAAAGCCTCATTAGTTTTGGAATTTCAAATGAACTCAATAAGGCATTGAAGAGATTTTTTTCCATAGGAACCTGAAAAGTTGCTTAAAGGATGTTGTGGAAAACAAGGGAAAGCTGTCCTGCTTCAGGCTCTCTGTGCTAATGATATACAAATATAAGTGGCCTTGGCCTGCTGCGAAGCAGCTTGGGAGCATGCTCTGCTCCAGTCAGCGCGGTAACAGCCCCTCTCTACCGGGGACGGAGGTGCTGTCGGAGATGGAGGATTAGAAGGGCCAAGTGTTCCTGTTGAATCCTCTGCCGATGGAGAGGTCGAGTTAAAGGGCCACAACTGCAAGGCCTTGCTCTGCCTGGGCAGACCACCCCTCACCAAGGGCCCACGTAACTTGGACAGAGACCTTACGGGGTGTCGCAAGACCTCTGCTGCTCGTGGGCCTCAGGAGCATCGCTGAAGGCAACAGCGTGGTCTCCAGCAGTCTTATATATTCCACTCACAAACCAAAAAAAAAGTAACTATATTTCTAGTTCAATCAAAATCAAAACTCAGTATGAAAGCTTAGGAACTTTTTGTGGTAATTTTCTTCCTTTTTCTCCAGTTGAGGCCTTGCTAAACGGATGTCATCTCCTAGCTCTCCTCCAACACTCCTTCAGCTCTTTTTTTTCGGTTATCTCAGCTGGATTTTTGTTGAGTTTTTTGGTTGTTTCTTTTGGGGAAGTGTTGAGGGTGTTGTTTGTTTGGGTTTTTTCCCTGCCAGGATATGACAAAATCAACCGTTTTCTCCAGTTGAGGCCTTGCTAAACGGATGTCATCTCCTAGCTCTCCTCCAACACTCCTTCAGCTCTTTTTTTTCGGTTATCTCAGCTGGATTTTTGTTGAGTTTTTTGGTTGTTTCTTTTGGGGAAGTGTTGAGGGTGTTTGAGTTTTTTCCCTGCCAGGATATGATAAAATCAACCACTTTCTAGCAGATTCTCCATATCAGGAAACTGGATCTTTACTAGGATGGTGTTTGGGAATTGGAGATCATTTTTTCTTTGAAGTAAAAGCCTTTGTGTTGAAGCTGTACTTCCAATGAAGCTCATTATTGATGCATAATGCTCATCCAACAGACCGTGAGTGTACCAGTAAACCAAGTGGCTGCTCCAAGCAAAAGCACTTGGGACGGAGAGGACCAGGCACCTTGGAGTCCACTCAGGAGCATTGCATTCCCACAGTATTTTCCCCTATTTCATCCTGCCCTTCTTGTCAGGGGAATGCTTTTTGCAGGACCTCCATCTGCTAACTTGCCATCACTGAGTTACTACAGAAATTTTCTTCCTTTGGACTTTCTGTAAATGTGCAAAAGAGAAAGAAAGGAAGGATGAAAAAGTATATTGGAATTATACTGAGCACATTTCTTTTGAAACTCTAATATGTAAAAATGAGTACATATAATTTTGCAATTATAAATATGCAAAATAAAAGCATTAGTTAAGAAGTTAGGATTTCAAAAGTGCTAATTACTAACCAAATGCATTTTACAGTGTTTTAATGAGTATTTTTTCATATCATATTAATATCCATTAGCTATATTCATACTAGTAATGCTAATAATGTGCAAAGCCATTAGTTAGCTACAAAGTCAGTAATGGATGATACTGATTCCAAGCCTCCACTGCACAAAAGGATTCATACTTTTTTTGGTAGAGTGGGAAAGTTAACCTGAATTTTCATCTGGCTATTGCAAATGAAGATGTTCACATCAGTTACACAGATGAATGTGGGGGCAGTTATTGAGGGCCTATGAACCAGAACAGGCATACTGCTCCACTTCTGTCTTCTAGAAAGCAGAAGTTGCCTTCAAAGCCAATTACTCTGCCTCCTGAGGAGGGTTCTGAACGTTTCTATTCATGGACTTTCAGCTGCCTAGTAGACTCCTTCATTAGTAATTTCTCATTAAGAAGTTTCAGCAACACTTATTAGCCGAGAATATTTCTTTTGATATGTTATCTGAATGGATATTCAGACATATTATCCAGTTATTCCTCCTTTGAAAACATTCACTGTTATTTTGCCAAATATGTCTATAAGACATAACCATTCCTGGTTCAATCCACCACCCAAACAATGATTACGTGGAGAAATTCTAGTTGAAGTTGCACTACATTTGCAGTCGCATATAACTGCTTGCTTTAGGAAAACATTTATAAACTTATTTGCAAGTAAGATATTTTATTATACTAATATCAGGAATATTTTATGCTACTAGTAAAATGTATGCATTGTTTTAGAGACTGTTCCTCGATTGTAAAACTAACCATGGATCTTGTAAATCAACAGAGAGAAGCCTCAGTGGCTGTTTCAGATATTAAGTGTACAGATTTTAATAACAGTGTGTTCCTGTTTAATTTTTAATTTATTTAACCACAATGTCTATTCTAACTTAAGGCCTACAAAATGCAAATATCGAAAACTTCTTTAATACAGAACACACACATTTGACTTCCTGCTTAGTATCTTTCATCTGCTTTATCTTCTTTCGCAGGGTGTTAACTTTTGGGAATAAACTACTCTTGGCTCTAAAAATGAACTCTTAGTCCACGTGTTCATGAAATAGATTGAGCTCATTGTGGTGGTGATTGACTATAATTAGATGCAAGACTGATGCATTCAGAAGAAATTAGACAATGTATCTCATCTGTCTCTGGTATTACCTCTTTAACCTCTTTACTAGATTTGAATTTTCCCTAACAAACCAACATATACCTATTGAGCAGGTGAGATTATTCTTTCAGTGAAAGATCAAGATGGAATGAGCAGAGTGAATGTGGATAGGACAGATTAAAATCTCTCAATTCAGTGTAAGCCCCCGCAGAAATGGGTTTGGGGCAAAACTCCTGTGTTTTTTCTTATTCCTACAGCAGGGGAAAGCCACAGACAAGAGCCCATGCTGCATCCTCTTCCTGTGAGCCCAGCGCTCCTTCTCTTTATCCCCCTTCAGGCCATGACGTGAGGGCTGACTGATGGTGGGACTTTCACTGAGACCAGGGATTTGGGTCCAGGAGGGCCCTTTAAGGATGCTAAAAGCATTATGCAGCACAATTAGGGAGCCGAAGCCCACTACAGCTCTGTGGAGACTTGAGGCATGATTCCTTGCCAAAGTGAACTAAGTCAGAAGTAACTCCATTAGAGCAGGCAGATTAAAACCTGTGAGAAGGAGATCAGAAGTGGACTCCATGTGGGAAAACACAAAGCACTTTAGATAATTGTGTGGAGAGCAGGGAGCAGAAAAAAGTAATATCCTATCTAACAGAAATCTTGATAACCTGGAAAACTAGGTGAAAGCCAGGAATGTAAACATCCTGTACTGAAAAAAATCTCCCAACATTTATGAGATACTCTACCTCCTAATGAAATTAAATACTAAAGAAAACTTAACATATCTGAACAGTGCTTGTGGCGATTCCCAAGGGATGGAAGAAAACTCATAAAAGTGATCCTCCCCATGATGCTGGGAGGGAGGGGACTGCAGGCTTGGGAAGCCAAATTGCAGGAATCAGAAGGACAATAAGAACCTTTTATTTCATCCTGTGATGTCAGTGACCTGGACTCAGAGGAAAGAATTTATTCCCACAAAATGCTCCTACAGAAGAAGGAGCACAGGTATTAATCTCCTGAAGATCAAGGTAATAATTTGGAAACAGAAGGCAAGTCTCCTGGGGTTTGGATTCTAGAAACAAATTCTTCTTTGGAAAAAAAGACCCTTGAGCTGGGCTTAATCCATGGTACTGCCATTCAGGGTACAACTGCAATCTGTTTAGGACCATATCCTGTGTTTATGAATACCAGAATCAAATGCTGATAGTAGTGTACAACTAAATTGTTACTCCTCATTGAAGTCGTCAGCAAAACTTCCACTGACTTCAATAGTGCTGGATTAAGCTTTCACTGAATGTCATGAGAATTTGAAAAGCAAAATCGATACGATTTTGCAAACGGTCCCTTGTCTTTATTGTGGATCAAACCAAAACCATAACCTAAAAAAAAAAAATCTTTACTGTGAATGAAATAAGGATAAGGATTCATATCGCATATCCTGAATACTTTTCCAGAAGATACGCAAAACTGAGTCACTACAGCAGTAATAAGAGTTGTGTAAATACCATGTAGCAAAAAATATTCCTTGGTTAGTCTGCTCTTTTTGGCACAATCCTTCTGGCAGAAACGTATACATCTATTTTGTTGTTGCAGCTCAAGAGCTCCTGGTGAGCAATTCCTGCTCTGCAGATGGTATATGATGTAGATGATTCTTCAAGTCCAATTTCAAGCTGTAGCACTGTGGTTTATCACAAAGTGTTTTGCTGTAGTCTGATGGCAGGAACTCCGAGAAGCCAGTTTTCAGTGTTAATTTTCAAATAAACCCAATTGCTTCATAGGTCTATCCCTCACTATTAATTTACAATTTAAAACCAACAAGAAACAGGAGTGCCTGACTGTAGATGAAGTTCTTCCCTTCCAAGCCCTGTCTACACCATGTGGGCCAAGGTTGCGGAAGTTTGTGAAAGTGGTTACACTGCAGAGATTTTTTTTTTTTTGGACAAAATAAGTATCATTTCATCTTACTATAAAAAAAAAATCCAAAACAAATTCACTAGAACAGACTACCCTTATGTAGAAATAGCAAACACATTCAGACCATTAATAAACCACAACCAGAGATGTGTGGAATGGAAGGTGACCCGAGTTTCCCTCAAAGGCTTAGGGGATTATTCTGGCACTCACTGGATAGATGTTTGTCAATAGCTGCTATTCCTAAACCTCGGTGGCTTTGTCATAGCAGTGACCTCTTGTCCTTGCTGCAGTTCCATTAGGGTCAGAAGAAATTTCCTTACATCCTGCTAGGAAAGATGAAGGCTCCATTTCTTCAGAGAAGCAACAGCTAGGAGAAACAGTTCACCCAGTTAACAGTAGTTGCTCCTGCTCCGGTGTCGATACTGCCCTGTGAGAGGACTAGGCTTTCCACTCTTACCAGTTGAACTATATCGGTAACACTCCATCCTTCAGTCCTGTCTTTGAGTTGTCAACATTTTTCTTTGGCTTTAGTAGTGACATAATGGGCTAAGTAGGGCTCAAGCAGATACTGCGTTTCTACAGGGGCACCAGAATAGGACTGCAACTGCTGTGATCACTCACCAGCATGCCAGACCTGGACTGCCCTTCTCTGGCTGCACACTTTCTCTGCTGTCCCTCGCTGCCCCAACATTCCCAGCTTTCCTTCCCTTGGACAAAATGAGTTGTCTCCTCCTGTCTCAGCTACGTCTTCATCTCCTTTTGCCTTTTGCCCTTACCTGCCATGGTCCAAGGTTCCTGGTACATAACTGCAGTGTGTGAATATGATTATGCTTTTCTGACACTTTTTGTAAAACAGTATCATGTTTGCTGTTTCTGAGTGATTTTTGATTACACCTGAAAATTTGAAAACATGTATGCAGTCAAAATGTTTTTACTTTGTGTGCTTTGCTTTCTGAGACATTTTAATGTTGCTTTTATTCCTATTGCATTTCTGCGGTTTTCTGGCAGGTCTTTTTTCTTTTTCAGTGAGTGTGGGAATTTTACCTATCAGATTGCACCAGAGAAGAAAAACTATCTTTTCAAATATTTATGGGAATAAAATAATAATGCCATTATCTACACTCTTGATTACCAGGATTATCTCATTGTATATATACAGATCCTCCAGATAGGCAGATTATGTGATCAGCAGGTTCTTAGTGGGCCCGAGGCTCAGGGCGCACATTAAAGCGGATCAAGCCTGCTTTAATTCATGTGCTGCTTCGCTAATGCTCCTGCTCTTTCTCAGGAGAATTTCTGAAATATGTTATTGATTTGGGGCCCAGTGCGGTGCCCACTGAGGTGGATGGACAGCCATTGGTTTTGATGGACTATAAACTGGGGCTGGCTTGAAGCAACAAGGTGTGTAAAGGAACACGTATTTCATTCTTCCAGGGCTAGAGGCATCTCAGTCTTTCACGTATGTTGATGGACCTTCAGTATCTTGTTCTTATCTTATTAACGTTGTTAACAAGTGCCTCTAGAATATGGTGATCATGTCTCTTTCTAGCTATACGCAAGTCTGAGGTGTTTAAGGGAGCATAGGAGAGGACCAGTTGTGTCCCTTAGAGAATAGAAAGGAAGTGGAACGAGTGCTTTGGCTGACTGAACAGTTTTCAGGCAGGCAATGGGACTTGCTTATAAAGTGGGTTTCCAAGAAGCTGACATCTTTTCGTGGCTCATCTAGCATGTAGCAGTTTGAGTAGTGAATAGAGGAAACCACCCTCCAAATATGCTTTGGCCATCAGTATTTTTTTTAAGATACATGATTGCTTTTTGACTAGGATATGTGCTCTGAATCACTTAAGCATTTTGAGAAACTTCCTTTATAGAGTTTGAAAACACAATTATGCAGAGATGAAAGACTCCTTTAGAATGAATGATGGGGACAGAGCTGAAGTGACATCCATGCTGAAATGCCACTATCTTAAAATTTTCTTTTTCAGTTACTGTGTTTCTGAATGTGCCTGTGGCTCCCACTCTTTGTCATGTCTGTTGGCAAATAACACAGCTAGAAGGTGCCAAGAAAAGTAGAGTTCAGCAATGGAGAGAGCTATGGGATAAGAATGAGTTTTTGACATTGAGTCTGAGAAAAGTAAGGGTAGGAGAGAAGTGGAAAGGTCTTTTTACTTAAGAATATAAAATAATGTGAAAATTGTGGGTGATAGAAGTAGATGAGAATAGGTGAATAGATAATGTGCCTCGGAAGGAGCAATGGGGGTAGACGCAACAGTTGAGGAAAGGAGATCTTGTGGATGGGGGAAAAAATTTCCTGTACCTCATAAAAAGAGGTAGAAGAATTGAGTTTAAAATTCAAGGATAGGAAATAACTGAAAAAGGGCTCTAGAAAGTTGTGACAGCCAAGAAGAAATGACAGCAGGGTGAGTTCAGTAGCAGTGTTTTGAAAAGATTAGGCTCTAGTGATTTCATGGGGTAATATTCCTTTTGTCACTCCTCTTGTTTCACAGGGAGGAGGGTATCTATCATTTATTTATATTTAAAATGTAACTATGCCACATGTGAGATGAAAATCAGAGCTTGTCATGTTTGGTTCCAGAGTCCACTCCAGGTACAGGATCCTATGAGAAATTCTCTATTTGTCAGGCCTCTAATATTATACTCTGACAGCATTATGGCATGGCACTCTAATCTTCCCTGGGAGCCAGTGACCAGCCCGTTTGAGGTGCCAAGCTGCCCAGTTTAATTTGGTCTTCCTTGAACACCGGCTTTCAGCGTAGGAACAGTGTTATGAAGCAGAGGCGCACTTGTGTGACTACATCCACAGAGCAAAAACACAGCCTTCCAAAATAGCTTGTGTTATGTCCTTTTGGTGGTCTGCTTAGTGTCCTGGCCCCCAAAAAAGCAACGTACCTTCCAAAAATATTATCTTGGAGTCAGACAGCAGTGTGCTCTCCCAAGGGCAAACCTGAGAAGCAAAAGAGAGCACTGTCGAGCAAGACCCTTCTTTTTGCTTTTCATTTAAGGAAGGCTGGTTTGGTTAAGCTTGGGCTGGATGGCTTTCAAATGCAAATCCTCCAGGCTACTTTAGGCGAACTTGATACCATCTTTGAGTCAGACTAGTCTCTTAAAATGCAGCAGGACCAAAAAAGGACTTGTGATTAAGGAGACTGCACATCCTTGGTGTCCTGGAAGCGTGCCAGGGTATGAGATGATATTTCAGTCCTTTGCATTCCCAAGAATGTCCTTTTGTCCCATGAAAGGCTGACATCTTCCTGTATCGTAACGAAATGATGAGCCAGGGAGGGAGGTGTCTGTCTAATGAACCAGTCTAGAGACCAGCTAGCAGGCTCCTGGTAGGGTGATTGACTGTTGCTTTTCTGGGCTCTGAAATGAAGGGATGTAGGGCTCTGGTGCTAATTCCTGTCCTCTGGCTGCCCCCTGTTGACTGATTCACCAAGTCTGCCATGGACCCGGCATCCCTCATGTCTTACAGTACTTGCCAGGGCTGGACACAAAGGAAAAAAGATGTTCAAGGAAAGTCACCACTAGATGACAAAATCATCTTTTTGTGTCTCCCTTAATGTCACACAAAGTGTAAGTTTTTTTTTCTCTTGCCAAGATCTGTATGGTTTAGTTTTAAAAGAGTGATGACCACACAGTTAAACTTTTGGAATGCTGTGCTGGAAACTGGCAGCTACTTTTGGTTTTGGTTAGATTCACTTTCATTTCTGATTCATATTTTCTTTCAGTGTCTTTCTTGCACACAAAACCTCCTGCGCCAAAATCATTGCTAACTTTATCAGCATAAAATGGGTACACCTGCTAAAAATCACCCTTGTATGAAGTAACTGCATCCAAAATTCAGGATAGGTAAACTATTCTCAATTTAGGTTAAGCATATAGAAATGTGCACACCAGAAGGTCTGCCCTCTGCTATTCAAGTACAAGTTGCACTGCAGCGGGTGGGAACTCCAGCTAGCTTACCGAGGGCAGAATTGAGGCATTTCTGCTGTAAAGCAGCTGGGAAAGATATGTCATTTTTCTGCCACAGTAACTTATCTCCCCATAGATCCTTCTTTAACAGGACATAACAACTCTTCTCCTAGACTAGAGGGCCATCTAGCTCAATATACTAGGCTGACAGGGCTACCAGTAGATGCTTAGGAAAAGTATATAATAAGCACAGGGCACATAGAGCATGATCTTTCCTTTGGTGCATCCTCTTCCCACTCAGGAGCCACCATTTTTAAGACTTATTATGCAGCGGTTGCATAAGGGCTGTCACATTTATAGCCACCGATGGACTAACTCATTGTCTAAAAATTGATGCGTTACTAATGCGTGTTCACATGTAGCCCTGCTAACTTTGTGAAGTTCATGCAGCTGTAGATGCTAATCTCTACCATTTTTTGACTAATACATCATAAGCAATGCAGTGAACTAATCTTCCATTCTGGAGCCATTTCCAGTTCTATTTTCACCAGTAGGATCCTCACGTGCTCACCCTCTTCCTCGCCATGGTGTGTGGGCAATTCACACCCAGAAAATCCCAGCTGACCTACCTCACACGGCAGCTGTGTGCAGCTGTCTTTTCAAGAGATGCCAGGTGGTCAGGCAAGTGACAGGCTGCCCAGAATGTTGTTAGTTATGGGCAGAAATAGTGTTCCATGAGTCTATGAAGTGGGGAAACACATGGAATGACTGTCCTATTTTGGCCCTTCAAGCATGCAGCAGGAGCAGGAAGAATCCTCTTCATAGCTCCATGCTGCAGGATTACAGAAGTCAAGGTGGCTATAGCAATGACCAGAGAAATTTAGAAGTTAACCCTACCAGCCTTATCTTGTGTGACCGCTTTGTAAGGTCTGGAAGTTAGAACTGTTTTTCAAACTCAGTTAGATTACTGGGGACATCAGCAAAGCAAGTTGCAGAACTTCCCCAGGCCTCCAATTCAAATGATCATGAGGTAAAATGGAGCCAAGAGCAAAAAGTCCAAAAACAAAGCAGCAATGAGGGTGGGGGACGCAGAGAAGTAAAAAGGGGAGGTGTGCTACATAGGGAGAAGAGCTGAGTAAGAACCTCCAACAACTCAAGCTGTCAGAAAGAGCATGTCCTTCTACCAGAAGATGTATAGGAGGATAAAAGGAATGAGATAAGCGAGAGTGCTACAATACATTTTCCCATGGGAAGGACAGCCCTGCTTTCTAGGCATTCTAGGAGTCCTCTTTGTTTGCTGTGGACATATGTTCTGGACTTCTCCCCAAGACAGCTGAAGGCCAGATAATCTGATCGACCAATCGGTAGCAATGTGAGGACTTTTCAGCAACTGTTGACTGCAAAAGACGAAGGTTATGGTGTAAAGCAGAATTACTCTTTTGAGACACGGAATAGACAGAAATAGGATTTGAGGCCTATGTCCAGTAAAGGTCATGGAAAAAATCATGCACGCTAGCTATAAGCATGGATTCTTTCTGTCCAACATGTGCCAGTTTGTTGCATTCGCAGATGGTGTATCAAGGGAGCCCCAATGGCCAGTTACAGCAATTCCTGCACTAATGTGAACAGAGCTTTTGATTTCATGGTTTGAAATAAAACGACCCAAATATAATTACACAAGCTTATTAATTTATTTGTTATGGGTCGGTAACCCTTCATAGTCTATAGCACCAGTTACAAGAAGGGCCAGGGGGATTAAAGCTTGAATTTAGCAGACTCAGATTCCTATATGGAAATTGGAAGAAACGAAGCACTAAATTGCATGTTTTATGATGATATCTTATTAAGGAACAATTAATGCCCAACTTTGAAAGCATCAAATTCATTCTGAATGGAAGCAATATAAAAAGAACAGCCTCATGAAGGTTTCAACTGAATGATGTATACACTGGTTATGCCCATCCACCCAGTCCTAGAAACATCGATAGATCTTGAAAGTTAGCAGTGCAGGACAGCTATTTGTGGCTGACATAACATGGGCTTTCTGTCTGCACAGGGAATTTCTACAGTGATGCTGGCGGCATTACTGGCAGATTTAGTAAAGTCAGGGAACTGCATAAAGCACAGCAGCCCATGTTCCTCCTGATGACATCTGATGCTTTGTCCTCAGGGCTCTGGGAGCACTTCAGATTCCAGTGTACAGAGGTATTAAGATTCTTCTACTAAGTGAAAAGGAGGTTGTTGGATCAGACTTCTTCCATTCCCAGTGCATTAGGTTGTTATCATTTGAGGTGTGTGCATTGAGTGAATGACTATAATGTAAGCACACTTCATTGTATGTGGGGGCTTAAGCAAAACAAAGAGGCTGTCCCACCCAGTTTCAAACAGAACAGAGCTGAAAGGAGTTGGGTGTTTGGTCTGTCCAATCGGGTGCTGCCAAACACATGTGGGGTC
The DNA here is from genome assembly GCF_000690535.1 of Cariama cristata. Taxonomy (NCBI): domain Eukaryota; kingdom Metazoa; phylum Chordata; class Aves; order Cariamiformes; family Cariamidae; genus Cariama; species Cariama cristata. The sequence continues at coordinate 134,564 of NW_009636489.1, read as the reverse complement.
TTTGTTGACACTCTCAGGGAATTATTATTTCTGTGTGCCAGAGTGGAGAAGCCACTTGATCAATGCATAGACGTTACAGTATGCTTTTCTGGCATACAAAAAGTGGCACCGCAGGCACTGGCCTTATCAGTTAGACCCAGAGGCAGTTGGGACCTTCACAGAGAGCGCCTCACAAGAGGAGAAATATTGACCATTGTGGACTTGATTTGACCCAGAAGCAAGGGAACTGCATGCTAACTCAAACTCCTCAAACTACCTCTTAAGGGTTTTTATCTTACATGGCGATGCAAAACATTACCTTGTGTTTCTTCAAAATTGTCTTGAGGCGCGTGATTCAAAATC
>NW_009636489.1:112855-134191 GCF_000690535.1 Cariama cristata | reverse complement strand
TCAGCAGGGATAAAAATTAAACTTCACTCAATTTTCTCCCTGGTGTTTTCTCTATCCTACTCACGAGGAGGATACATATGACAGCTATGTCAGTGTTAATGGTGGAGTCCATGAGTACTGCTTCATCTCAAAAGGTACTTTATGCCTGAGTGACAATCTGGTGGCCTCCATAACATAGGCCTGCTCATAAGCTTAATATTAGGTAACACATCTAAGTGTCTTTCCTCAGAAGGGGGAGCTATGAGGTTGAACCCTTTTAGGTGAAGAGGATCTCAACCTGGATCTCGTTTCCTGTGTAAATGTCCTAATGTGATGGGAAGGGAGTATGCATGAGGTGGGACAATGTTTCAATTCCTTTTCCAGAGTTTGTACTAGATTCTTTTGTTGAGGTACATACAGTGAATGGGAGATGGCAACTTTCAAGCTACAATGGAAGCATGATTATTTATACAATTTTTCCTGCCGTACGCTGTAATTAAGAAAAACATGGATAAAGGTGATGTCTCTATCCTTTTGATGGAGAAAAGCCTCGCTGTTAAATTAAATGACTGTTCCTTTTTTTTAGAGGGTCTGGACTATTACACATAGCTGTAATGCTTTTTCTAAATTGGAGTAAAGATGATGCATTTGTCTAGGGCAATAAAACTGAATCTTGCAGGTGATTATTTTATTGGAATTCATAGAAGCATATTATAGCAATGTAAGAAGGAATCAGGGCATCACTTCAGAAGGAGAGTAAAAACTGACCCTAACCTTCTCTCAGCACTGAAACGAAACCCAAAGTTATTCCACATTAATTTTATAGATGGAGACTTACCAGGTCTCTACTCATGCTTGACATTTTGCCAAGTTCTTTCCTTTCTGGTGCTTTTCTCACAGGATACAATTAAATTTAGCCTTCATAAGTTGCTTAGGGCCTCCTCCAAAATCCCAGCCCATGATTTCAGGACCTACTTTCCTCATTCTGAAGATCTTGTTGCTGAAGCCAACTCTTTTGTCAGTCTCTAGCTGGGGTCTGCCTGCCATTACATCCAAATACCACACTTTCCAGGGCAGCTAGGGTGCTGAGGATACTTCAGCATCACAAGAGACAGTGAGTAATAGGTTTGAAGGTGGTGGTAAAGGGCATCTAGAGAAATGTGAAGACTGGTTTACACAGTAGCGACTTCTGTGCAATACAGAATCATAGAATAGAAGCATTAAGTTGGAAAAGACCCTTAAGATCATCAAGTCTGATCATAAACCTAACACTGCCAAGTCCACCACTAAACCATGGCCCTAAGAGGACATACAGTATTCATTAGTAATCATTTACCTTTATTACTGTAGGTAGCATAGATAAACTAGCTTTACATTACTAAGCTCAGGTGCTACTCAGTGCGGCTGCATCAAGACACAGCAAGGCATGGATTACACCTTAGGCTGGAGGTGCTGAAGTAGATCGTGCTCAAATCCATGCTACGTCAGCTTCACCCATTAGGGGTATATGAGCTGTCTGGTTTAAAGCTAGTTTAGCTCTACCTCCATGATCTCTGCCTTCAGTGCTGCTAGTCTTTTGCATTAACATACCCAACGGTTGCAAAGAAAGAGTGGGAACAGGGATGGCAGCAGTCGCTGAAGTGGAAGAGAGCCTTCAGGCTTTGGTTAAGCACTGAGCTAAAGAATTGATGTAGGCCAAGAGCTTCAATTTTCCCCGACTCTTGAGATATTCAGTGGTACTGCTTAGCTTGTATGAAGGAAGCTGAAGGAAACCTCTCAGCAAAGAGTGAAAAAACTGACCCTGTTAGAAGCAGGGGTTGGGTTGGCAATGGTTAGGTGAAAACCTCGCTCCCGGGAGAACATTTAGGAGAAGCCCACTCACCATGGCTGCACTACAGCGCTGGTCATTTTAAAAGTGAAGTTCTTGTGTGATAGCCTTTCCACATCTTTTTCCCCTGCAGCCTGCATTTGGCTGCCAAAGTACAGCTGATGTGCCCATGCTGCTGATGTCACAGTCACAGTGCCATGGTCATAACTCTTCTTTCTATTGCATTATGCAACTCCTCATGAAGACCTCATGGCTGCAGTGTCAGGATTGAATTAAAACATCATAAAGAAGTCTTTGGGGAACTGAAGACAAGATTATTCTGAATACAATGCAGAATCACAGGAGAAATGTGCCTCTGACTACTTGTAGGTACTCAGGGTACAATTCAGGTGACCAAGACTAGCCAAGAGATCTAGGATTAGGCAGATGCTATACAGTAAGCTTGGTTTCTTTGAAGTTTACATAGAAGTGCTAATTTCTGGTATGCTTTTGTGAGTAGCATTACTTGAATTCTACAAGGAAATAAAAAAAGATGCTGCCAAAAAACCTGAGTACTGAGGCCAGAGAAGGGGAAGGAGCAAAACCAGTCTACCTACTTTCAAACCTTATTTGAAACACCTTAAAAGGTTCCTGATGTCAGGTGAAGGTTATAAACAGAACTTACTTCCAAAAATTCTAGGAACACAGTTAGTGACTGATTTAGTTTCTTTTTGCTATAAAATATGGGAATATGAAGTGGAGCGGGACGAACAGCTATCCACCTAATGGTTATCACTGTGTGTTCACCTAGAAAATTGCAAGGATTGTGGTTTTTTTCTGTCCCTGGCTCACTCCTGTTAAACTGGGTATATGCTGTCTCCTATACCCCTGTTTTTGTGTTTTATTCCTGAAGGAGTTGACTCACCACCAGATTACTTCCATTTTGTACTAGGTTAATTCCACTGATTTCAGCTAAATACAGTGAGGTTATTCTGGAACGATAGAACACTGATTTCAAAAAGTTATCTTGTAATAGTCCTTATGACCCCTTTTTGATTTACAAAAGGTGCATTTCAGCGGTTATGTCTCTTAAGGATTAAGACGGTCAAATCAACAGATTGACAACAATGCCTTTGTCACTCTTTTTTATGTGTCTGTGCATGACAGCAGGTCCCTCCTGTTGCATTTTGTCTTTCTAGCCTGTCTGGGTTCTGGCTGGTCCCACTGCTCACTAGTCCAGCAGCAGTGCTAGTTCACTGCACGTAGGATAAGTCATTTCATTCATGGCTTCGAGCCAGAGCTGCAGACTGCCAAGGAAGGGAAGGACCTGACACTGCCTCCCATTGCTCTAAACGAGGATAACTCTATTGATTTCAGTGGCATCGGGCAGCTTCAGAGCCAGAGAGGAGCGTGGCCTGCTGGGAGTGGCTCCTGTGTGGGGAAGGACAACTTTATTGTCCTGGCATCCCCTGAGCAGATACATGGAGTTACACAAAGAGATGCTGGAGAAAAGAGAAGGTGATCTGTCAGCTCTTTAGGACTGGCGATGCATTTTGTATTACATTTACTATCTTTTCTTTGATGTGCCTGAAAGGAAAAATTGGAGAACAGAGTGTTTCCTTTCTACTCCAAACTAAGGTTCATGGCCAAGTTTTTAGATATATGTATTTAAATCAACCATTTAGGAAATTTGTAGTATAGGCCAGCCTGTCCTCACTAAACTAAATTTCCTCTAATAGGAGAAATTAAATCTGTGGGGACAATATTTCATTTATTAGGTTCCCAGGGAAAATAAGGGATAAGAACTGTAAAGATGAAGTTGGCAGCCAAGGCTGAGGATAAAGACTTGAAAGAATCCCATCAATTCCAGAGGGAATGTGCAAATTCCTCTAATAGGCCTGTGTCATCTTTACTGGAAGCTGTTTAAACATGACTAACATTGTGAATGTTGGGCTGTACAACTGTGCCTCTGTCAGAGGTTAATAGTGGTTTCAGTGGGTCAAACGCTTGACATAATTACTGCCTGGGTTCAGGGTGCTTTGGAGGGCTTTGTAGATCCTTTATGCAACTTCTCCCATGCCACAGTGATGAATAGCTGCTTGACTTCCTCAGCATCACCAGTGCTTTGCTGCCACCAACCAAGGTACTGTTTCTCTGCTCCATTGAGCCTGAAGGATTTAAAGTGGAGGCTTTTTCCAGATCTCCACTAAATGCCTTTCTGCTCCCAACACTTCTTAATAGACCATCACTGGTCTACCTGTCTTTCATCATATACAACTCCATTCCCAGTGCATAGATTCCTTGGGTCTCAGGCAACTGTGTGTTCTGAGGCATTAAAATGCAAACCCCACTATGGGACTCTTGAGGGTCATATGTCATCTTGCTGTCATTGCCTTCCTCGAGCTTTTCACGCTAATAACTGTGATGGTTTTTCTGATGCTATAAGATGTAAATTTGGGCATTAAACTTTATATTTAGTGTTTGTATTTTGTTTTCTCCTCTCACACCTGTGGCTCTTTTCCACAAGTTATTGTTTGGTTTATAAGAGATTCTGCCTCATATTTTCCTGATTATATCGCTATCCTAGTTAATAGGCAATGTTAATTATATTAACATAAAGAGAGCTGCATTTTTTTCTTCGTATTATACACATTGCTTAACTGCATTTAGCTTGCCTCTAAGCAGAAGTTGGTTTTATGTGTTCCTGAAGGAATAGATAAAAGATGGAGGTTTTTTTCTGGTTGGTTGATTGGTTTGGTGGGGTTTTTTTTAGTAAGCAGAAAGGTGAAAATGTTTTGTCCGCCGGGCAGGCTGGCTTCAAAAGTATGAAATCACCTGTACAAGCAATGCTTCTTTATCCAAATTTGTAATTAATTCTACAGATAAGAGACATTCATCTGTCCATCCATCTATTCTTTGCCACAATTATTTATATTGCACTGTTTGAAAAGGTTATTATGAACATTTAAGTGCCGTGATTTTTTTCACTCTCCTGACGGGGTTTGGCAGTTAAAGGTGGTTGGTAGTGTGAATTGCAGTGTAGAATGTAGATGCTTAACCTCCTCTGCAACACCCAAGAAGGTCCCAGACATCTGATATTTCATGGTCCTGGTAACTGGAAACTGTTCCAAATTTACTTTCTTAGGCAATCTATTGGTAAACTTTTCCCAGAGATTTTTGTTTCTCTGTGTTTTCTTGAATTTGCAGATGTTTAGTATGGCAGAGAGTAAACAAGTCATACCTGCCTGATCTTCCCTCCCACCCTTCTGTCCCCCTCTCAGGATAGATTCTTTTCAGTCTCTACTTCTCCTGCTCCTTCTAGCTGACTTTTGCAGGAGTACAAAGGACACGGAGAGAAACAGAAGGGTGACTGTACTTTCTGAGACAAAGGAAGAATCTCCATTTTTTTAAACAGAATGATGGAATAAAGTGATTTCTCCTCTGCATATGTAAAGGGAGTTTGAGACCTCACCCATTCCCCATAGAACCACTTTTTATGACCTCTGAATCTTTCTCTGGGAGAATGCCTTGAGCATAAATATAGTGCTGTCACAGGAGTAAGTAGGTTTTGGTTCTAAGCTTTGTTTTCTATTAGAGTCCAAACCAGCACTTGAAGACTAAACGATGCAGGAATTTCAGAGCTGCTGACCATCAAAAGCTCTTAATGGCTTCATTTGCAGTTCTGATGCTCCAGGGACCAAACTAACTGAGACAGGCACCTAAGTCCTGAAGCATGTAACTGAAAGCACACACATTTGAAACCTCAGCTCCTGGTGATTCCAAGTCGTCAGTGAAACTTCTCCACATGACCTAGAATTACAGCAATTCCAGTACTAGAAAATGAGACTGAATGTTGTCTCTAGATGTTGCTAATGCATTGACCACTGCAAAAATCCACTCTCAGCACTGAAATAAGGAGAAATAGTTTGCGTGATATTCTTTAATGTTTAAACTTTTTACTACTTTCATAAAAAAAAACCCACAAAGGAATATAACAAATAAATAATGTTGAATGTTGGTACAAATTGAAATATAAAATGCTTCTATTATACAATAAAGCAGTGATAAAGCTGACAAAATAACAGTAAGATATAAAAGATTTAAAAAGAGAGAAAACATGACAAATATAAAACTGGATTTGGCAAAATGTTATGGTAATCTCAAAACAAAGAGTATCACAAATATTATATTAACACATTGGATCACTCTTTCTGTTTGTATGTGAAATTATTACCCCTAGAATCCTGTTGACATCCTGCCAGAATGAACCATATATATAGGAGGCCAGAAATCTGGTGTATGTTGTGAGAAGGGATTTTATGAACGATGTCTCCAGCTGTAAAGTAAAAACAAAAACAGAGGAACAACTAAAGCAGCCAGTAGCTGAAATACTGTTGCCTGCCTTGTATTAACTGGTTCCTCATGAGGTTTTGTCCATGCAGTTTCCACCTTTAGAGCATGTCTACTGGAACTTTTTTTTGCAAAGACTTCAGATTGGCCAGTCTAGTCGTGCTACTGTCTTGGGCATCCCTGTACTGCAGTCCATCCTGTAGTGCAAGCCTGCATAAAGACTGCACCATGTGCTTGGTAGGTTGCTTCAGTATCAAATTAGAGTAAGCTGCCCTTCTCAAATTTTCTTTTTGCTCAGGGTGAGTGTTTGTAAGGGAGGTGAGCATTGGGTCCCCTGGGTGCTGTAAATTGCCTTCTGTGCACAAGATTCCCCAGGCAGAAAAGTCCTTGAAACCTGAGTCTTCCAACCAAAAGTAGTCATTGGACCCATGCTTTGAGGTCTTAATGCCCTCATGAGGGACTGAAAGACCTGCTACAGTTCAGCTTGGGCTTTTTTCCTTAGGCCATCACATGGTAAACAAGAATTTCTTTTCCTTTAATCCCCACGCTTTCAGTGGGTTACCAAGTCAAGATCCTTGTTGCCTGTTCTCGTCATGGATCTTGTGAGCAAGGCTTTAAGTTTTAAGTAACTTAAGTTACTTTCCACACAGTGACACAATTTGAGATTGGGCAAGGGTGGGCAGTGCTCCTCACCTACCCACATAGTTGACGCTAGGCTAAAGCCTGGTGGTCAGGGCACTCTCCAGCAAAGTGCAGAGTGAAACCTCATCTTCCAGCCTCTCACCCAGGTTACCAATGACAGTTTTTACTGCTGGAGGTGCTGTATTTCCAGATGAATTTACTGTTGTCAGGATTTCTAACAGATACAGAGTAAAAATCTTAACACCCAGCTCCAGGGCACTTGAGAAGTAGGCCCCTGACTGCTGCTGTCTGTACACCCTGTCCTGGGCACGAATGGGACCTCCAAACTAGGGGTGGTGGGAGACTGCTCCATGGAGTGACAGCGCTGACTGGTTTGGGTATTTCCAGAGTCAGAGGGACAGCATCATTCCATGACACCCTGGGGCAAAGGAGCAAGTCTGGTGCTTGCTCTACTCCAAAGATGAAGAAAAACTCTTGAGAGCGCAGAATTGACCTGGCTTCTCCCTGTCTGTTCATATAATATGAAACTAGATATTGTCTGTCAGTACTTGTAGATCTCTCAAGCAGAGCCAGATACCTTTTGCATGCTAGGCAAACGCTCCGAGTTTATGTGGATAAAAGCTCCCTAAGGGGGGACCATGGCCCAGATCCGATAAAATATTCAGGTTTCTCACTTCCCACTTAAATCAATGATCAGCTATTAACTGCCAAGCATTTCAGGAGTACTCCTAGTGCCATGGAAAGATCAAAGAGGAGCAAGACCTTAACCTGGTAGTGAAATATTTGTACAAGGAATGAGGTATTTCCAGAGAGCAAGACATACACAAGGAAGAAAAATAGGTATATTGAAAGCATAGAGCCATAAACTAGATTTTGGAGTTAACGAAGGAATTTTGTGCATCCAGAGTATTGTCTGTGTCGACAATGGTTTGAAAAGGAATGAGAAGAGAACAAGAGAAATCAGAAATATTAGTTCTAGTTTAGCTCTGTTATAGCCTTCTTGCATGACCACAGACAAGCAATCTGAATGTGGATTATCAAGAGTTCAATTCACATTTAAGCACCAACACAGCAGCATCAATGGTGATAATAATAATAACAGTAAAAATCTGTATCTCAGGTTGTTTTGAGGAACAGCATAAACCACTGTAAAAATGGATGTGGCTGGGACTACCCCAGTATACTTTGCAGAGGGAGGAAAGAAGGTGATCAGAGACACAGTCTCAGAGATTTCAAGTTTCTCAAAAATAAGAAGTTGCTAGAGATAAGGGTGAAGACTGAGGAGAGACCTAAATACCAAGGGAGAATAAGATTTTAGCTATGTTGAAGTCACCTGAGAGACTGAGAAGGTGAAATCTTTGTCAATTATGAGATCAGTAAGATCCTTCTTTTTTTTTTTTTCTGTGTACTGCTAGGAGAGGTATCAGAAAGAGCCTAGGGTAGAAATGGAGAAAAGGACTTCAGATCTTGACTGCAAGCAGCATATTCAATAAAGCTGAAGGTGAAAAGGAGGTGCATGGGAGGAGGGTGTTGGAGAAGCAGAGTCAAGGTTGTTTTGTTTTTTTTTTTCCCCTAACATAACACTTACTGTGAGAGAAGAGCCAGAGGAGACTAAGATGCTGAAGAGTAAGCTATAGGGAGATCATATAAAAGTTTGTGTTATGAAATGAAACATCTAGGGCAGGTGGTGTGCTCAGAGAAGAGAACAGACAAGAAACATTTGCAGTTGAAATGAGAGAAAAGAGTTATGGGTGAGGAAGATGGAAGACAAGGCCAATAAAAAGGAAGAAAAAATTCAAAGTATACATTGATAATTTTCTCTAGAAAGGAATTGGTAAGGTCATGTACAGAAGTTGAAATGAAATCTGGGAAACTAAAGGCAGCAAAATGGCCAGAGTCCCTTCCTTCCTTCCTTTCCCTTGGTCTCAGCATGCCACTTACCACAGTGAGTCTCCACATTGAATCCTCTTCTCCTACTACTCATAAAATTTCTTCCAGCTGTTGCAGTTGCTGTGGCAGCATTAAATATTTGAGGAAGACCATGATAGGCAATGTGTAAATGACAACTACCTATGGATCTTTGACACATTGGTCTCCAGTTGGTAACACACTTGCACTGCTCCTGCTCAGTGGAAAGAAGGGAACCAAAGGGAAGGGGGATAGCAGAAGAAACAGATGAACTGTTAATGTAGATGGGCTGTAAGAGAAGGGGAAGCATCAGAATGTTTGGCTGAGAGCTGTGTTTGGCTAAGAGGAAGTAAAGTGAGTGGTCCTTTTCATGGGCAGAAGTTTCGAAGGAACTACAAATGCAGTCAAAACACGAGGGGACAACACATGAAGCTGCAAATCAAGAAGGTCATTAATATTAAGGCTGAAGTCTCAGATAAAAAATTGTGATGAAAAGAACCAAGAGAATCCAGAGCTAAAATTAGAGGGGAAGGTTAATGGAGAGAAGTTGGAGGGATAAGAGATGGCAACATGGGTAGAGGGTGAACAAAGTATCAGCTACAGTGTTGTGTGGAGGTTAAAGAATGCAAAATGGCAAGAGAAAGGGCTTAGAGGGGAAGCCCAGCTTTTCTGCCACAGCCAAAGCCAGGAAAGGAAGGAGAGAGGAGGAAAGCCCTCTGTAAGTGAAGGTGGCTGCAGACAACAGACAGAGACCTAATCTTTGCCAGAGTGAGATTTTCACAGCTCCTACTGGAAAACTGGGAAAGCCTGCTTCCTCACCTCATGGAAGGCAAAGGAAGGGAGGGAGACAGGATAAACTTGTCAGTGTCTGTGAAGAACTTAACTTATATGCAAGGTGATAGGAATGTTATATAAGGAAAGAAGGTAGATTATATTCCTAAAGATTTTCTTTCCTGCATCTAATTAACCATATTCACAGCAAAGCTGTGAGAGATCGAAGCACAGAAGGGAAGGTTTCAGGAGAGACTACTTTAAAATATACCTGCCAGGAGTCAGCTCTTAGAAAATCATTTTAATTTCCCCTGATCTCGTCTGGATAGAGTTCAAAAGCCTTTTAAATCTTGTTTTGGCCTTCTGCCTTCATAGTTGTTTATTTCCTATGATTTTTATCCAACTCAAACTTTGGGGGCTGTTTCACTGAGCTGGTTCAAATTTAGCTGATACATCCCTTCTTTCTTAGAGCTATATCTTAAATGACTGGGACTTCGTAATGGTATGAGCTTTTCTGTGATAAGTGAAAGAAAACGGTGATGCTGGTTGCTTACTAAGAGCCTGGTACCAGACAAGACAGTCCAACCTTTAGACAACCTTCAAGCAGAGCTGACAGAAGACAGGACTTTCTGTCCTGCAGGTTTTTGCAACAGTTCCATGTGTATTTTCACCTAGAGTTAGAACCCAAAAAAAAAATAATTTAATTTGAAACTTCATATAGTAGTAAAGTTCTACCAAAAAAAATTGTTGTAATTCAAATTTTCAGATTGTTAACCTCTACTTAGTCACATATTTATCTTCGCAACTGCTGGACTGCCCACACAGTCTCATGGGGGTTGCACTTCAGATGCCACTGCAGGCAAGGCTTTCCTGCTGGCCTCTGTCCCATAGCACACCCAGTCCGCTGGGGCCCATGAGGCACAGCACTACGTCTGCTGTGGATGGGACCACACAACTTCAGAGGAGACATTTTTCTAAGGGTCGTGGTGGGGAGTTGTTGGTACATCATAGTAGTTACGTGGAGGCTCAAGGCTATTTGAGCAGACAAGGGTCTTCTAAACACAGCAAAACATTTTTCTGTAGGGGTTTGTGAAAATAACAGTTTTTTGTAGGGGATCTTTCCTGGGCAGCTTCAACTCAGAGCTGTTTCTACGCAAGAAAGAGTAACCCCTTTCCACAGTAACCCCTTTCCACAGTAACCCCTTTCCACAGTAACCCCTTTCCACAGTAACCCCTTTCCACAGTAACCCCTTTCCACAGTAACCCCTTTCCACAGTAACCCCTTCCCACAGTAACCCCTTTCCACAGTAACCCCTTCCCACACGGGCCCTGCCTGCTTCACCCAGTGCTGGGTGCTGCAGGAGGGCCTCAGGCTGGGGCCTTTGGGGCTCTGCCATGATTGTGAGTACCTGACTGATTAGACTTGCTTAGAGCCAGAACGGGCACTAGAGGTGACCGGGAAAACAGAGTTGTGCCCTTTTGGGGTTTGTTAGCAGTATATAAAGAAGGTCTGAAAAGTATTTTCATTTTTCAACTCTTTACATTGACAAACCCTTTTTATATTGGTCATTCAAGCCTATTGCTGGCAAGAAAAGAACTAATGAAATGGTGAAGCCAAAAGACCCAAGTGGAGGGAAGCTGAGGAGAAAACACCTCAGGCAGGCAGTTTAAAATTCTGGTGTTTTTCTTAATTACTGTGTATCTTCAGTGGATTAACACTTTAGGTAAATGACACCAGTGTCAAGGAGTTGCCACCTCAGTCCCTGCAGTTGTGGAGACACAGGGACCACAAACATTCTCAGTGGGCATGTCTACATGATTGATGATACTGAAACACCTATATCAGTTGTAAGTCCTGCTGTTTTTATTTTGGCTGAAATCTGTGTGAAGGAACTTACCTATTGGCACCAAAATTAAGTTTATTGAAGCCAGTGAATTGATTTAGAATGAACTGGAATGTTCATATTAATGTTATTCACACCAGCCTGCACTAGCCCAGGAAGCAAAAGATGGCTACAACGGGGTTTCACAGTGTAAGTTCATGGGAGCTTGTGCTGCCATCAGAAAATATAGGCTTGGCCTCTGCAAGCAAGGGCACAACATGTGTCCAGGGCTGAGTGTCCCTTTGGTGGCAGCTTAATCTCAGACTGGCCTAAACCAGTCCTGAAACCACAGCCTCATGTTTCCCTTAGTCTTCGGATTTTAGTGCACAGACAAAATCTGAGACCTGAGGGCCTCTGCTAAAGAAGCCAAGCACAAGAAGATATGGTATTGCCAGTCTTCTTGAGGAAAAGAATGAGGAGGAAAAACTACTTCAGGGAAATAAATGTCCCCTTGCTTTATCTTGTAAGGCTGGTTAGAAATATCCTTAGTAGATCATCTTTATGACAGGAACTTTTAGAAGCACCTCCGGAGATCAGGAATGCAGGTCTCCTCACCAGGTCAAAAAGCGAGTTTCATACTGCTCTGAGGCTGGCTGCAGGTGGTTCAGTGAGTGTCTATAGTTTTGAAGAAGGCAGCGTTTGTGTTTGCCCTCTTAAGCTCTGGCATAAATGTTTGGTTTGGTTTTATCCAGACAACAACTAACGTGAAGGTACCTCACTGCTAAATCCTGTCTGGAGACAGGGAGCCTGTGTTTAGTACAAGGTAGCCACAGGCCTTTCCTTTTTAAGCATAAAAAGCTGTGTCTCTTATTGTATGCAAGAGTTATTCCTCAATAAAACCACAGTGAAGTTTTACCAGAGGAAAACTCACTGAAGTCAGCCTCATATGGGGTACAGAGCTGATCTTAGTGAATTCACCTTATGGCAAAACTGAAGCATGTTGCCTGTGCGGTGCTTTTACTTCTGGCTGCGCAAGCGTATTGCATGTCTGGGGCAGGTAACAGAAAGCACCAATATGATGACAGTTCAGGTGAAGTCAGCAGTCTCTCCTCACCTATTTTAAGGCACGATAAGGCTATCTTGGTCTCTGCTGGTATTTTTGCAGCAGGATTGCACGTTTGTGTTAATTATTCATCAGCTAAAGATAGGTTTTTTTTTGCCAGTAAAGATAGTCTTGGCAAAACAGAGTTGCAGCTCAGGCAGAGGGTACGAAAGCCTCTGCGAGGGGATTGCTGCTACGACACACTTGTGCAGGCAGAATGTACATCTGCGTTCTTACACGCATTAGCGTCAAAAACCCCAGCACACTGAGAACTTAGTGTGGGCTAAGCTGTAATGCTCACTCTCTGCGAAATGCTGCTATCCTATAATTTTGCCTCAGGACAGGCTTAGCCAAGCCTGCATACATTTATCCATATGAATAGCAAGTATTTAATGGAAAGCAGGAAGAAAACCAGGTGGGCTTGCTGGCCAGGGGACTCACGGTTTTATTTACAAGGAGTGAGTGCACACTGAGCACCTCGCACCATATTCCCTTGTTACTTATATGTCCAGCTGGTTTTTGCAAAGACGCTTTCCAGGCCTTGTTGCTTGAAGCCTCCATGTTGCTGACGTGGGGAGGCCTGGGATGGTGGGCCACACGGGTTTGGAGTATGTCAGCTTAGCTGCTATTCGCCTGCTACCACGGGTAAATGCACGTAGGAGCCTTCTCCCTCTCTCACTCCTCCACTATTTTTTTCCTCTTTTGGTCAAGGACAGAGGACCCTTTGAAAGCTTTTGATAAACTTATGTAATTGGGTATGTTTTCCAAAGCACGGCTCTGTTCTTTCCGAGGGCTTAGCTAAGAACATTATTCCGATTCTTCTCTAGGCCTTCAAAAGTGCCGATCCTTTCAAACATGTGCAGTGTGAAGGATTACAAATTTGTTTTTCAAAGGACCCCAAATCCCTGCTGCTTTCATCAGCTCCCCTCCTTGTGCTCCCAGTTTTCCTTCCCCCCACCTCCCCAGCCTCATAGCCCCAGCTCCAAGCCACAGGACGCTGACACTCCCTCTTCGCCTGTTCCTCCACCTCTCACTTTTTCATCTTCTTTTCAGCTCCCCCTCCACCCATACCCCCCAATATTTTTTATATGCAAACAAAAGTGCAGAGAAACATTGCCATGGCAGCAATGCCGCAGTAGGCCCTCCCCTCTGTGTGGATGCGAGCTCTAAACTTGTAAAATAATGGCCTGAAAAGAACAGGAAGGGGACAGCTTGAGGCAGAGAAAGAGAGCGAGGGAGAGAGCAAAAGCAATGAAAAGTGGGACAAAACCATTGGAAATGCATTCAGGCTGACATCACCACCCTTTCCCACAGTGGTCATTCACTTAGGAGGCTCCAGTGTCCATTCACTGTCTTAAAGCTAGCTTTCTAGAGCCCTGGGAGACCATCTTTCCCGGCCTGAATGCCTTTTTTGTTGTGAAACAGTGAACTGTTTCTGAAACCCTGCATAAAGGGCTGAGTAATTCACTGCAGTTGCCAGGAAGTCTGAGCCACTTGTGAGCTAACAATAGTTAACTTTATCTGCCGGCCCAAGCCCCCCTTCCAGCTGTAGGTCCCGAATTCTAATAAGGGCTTTACTCATGCCTCTGAGGTTATGGTAATATTTTATACATCTTTTTTCATTAAGACACAGTCATAGCTACTGTTGAGGCACCGGAGGCAAGTGCTGTCGATTGATGGGGGTGGGGGGAAAGGGGGGGAAAGAAAGAAAATAGCTTTTTATATCAGGCAGGCAGTTTGTCCGTTTTATACTAGAAATATAAACTTGGTTGAGGGGAAACCGGGGAACACAATTTTTTTAAAAATTGCATTAGAAACCCCAGAGTCAAGCAAGACCTTATGATTGTCTTCTGTTTGTGAAACAGTCTCAGCTTTTCAGATTTTGGGGTGGTGGTTTTTATTTTTTACTTTCCTTCTTTGTCCCTGCACTGCAGGCATGATGGTGACAAGGAAGCGGGTCAATCATGAGGGAAGTAGATGGATTTGTTTGGGTTTCCCTTTTAATCCAGATTTGGATGTTGATGCTCAGAAAATTCTGCACAGTGACAGCACAGCTGTGTATAAGTGGTGACACAAAACAGTGATTCGTACAGTGGTCCTGCAATGCCGATAACCATGGCGTGCTTTTGAAAGATATGGATCATCAATTTTCTTCTTTACCTTCTGAACTTGTTGCTTTCTTGAGAATTAACAAAATCAAGTTCAGTGAAAGAAAAGTTCTAAATTATCCCTTTGGCATCCATGTTTTGAAAAAGAAAAAAAAAATGCTTATTCCTCACTTTTAAGCAAATGATCACTTGGAGTGGAATTTATTTCAGAGCATCACTGTGAACATTGCTGTTCAAGGTAAAAGACAGCACAGCTTGAACAACTGTTTTGTGTCTTTGGTGTATGTGTCTTGCTCGCTATGCCTTCAGAAATAACATTAGAAACACCTGGATGAAAATAAAAGCACATCTTTCAAAATTCCACTCAATACTTTATTAATGTTTATAAAAAGTGATTGAAAGATGCATACAGGTTCTGTAAAACTAAACCACAGAGATGTACTCGATGTATTCCCTAGCACAGCAATGCTGTTTTCTTGATCTGTACTCATGACATCAACTGATGCCAGTGGGAGCTGCATATGTTGTGGATGAGGTCGCTACAGGGTCGCTGCATAGTAAATAAAGTTGCTTGGCTTTTTGGGTAAGTTCAAGTATTGAATCGCTTTCATATCTTCTCTCCAAGTGACCTTTACCAGGGGGGAATACCATGCTCTGATGGAGTGACAGATTTGAACTGGCCCTTTTCCTGTCTAACAGCAATGACTTCTGAACTTCGCTGTGGGTTTGTCTTGACAAGAATGAAAAGCCGCATTCAGAGGGTGGAGGCTCACAAGCTATGTGTTGTGTGCCTGCACACATGGGCATGCATACATCGTCCCCCCCCTTCCCCAAATACTCTCTTTTCCCCTAATCCAGATGAACTGTGAGAGCTGTCACACATCAGAACGGCAGAGCCCACAGGTAGCAGGCAGAGGGGAGATGCAAGAGAGCTGTTTTACAAAAGATGTTTATTAATCATGAACTAACTGTAAAGTCATCAAAGCTACCCCCGTGGCCCTGACTGAAAGCTCTGATCTACTGGTAGTGCAGCTTTCTCTTGGTGTGGATCGCTTCTGCTCTTGAGCAGAAACACGTGAGCTGAAGCTAACTGTTGTATTTTGACAATCCATTTAAATAAAATGAATTTATTTGCTAATCCTTTGGGAGGAGGGAGTATGAATTAGAGGGACTAAGAGCATACGATGGAGAGAAAAGGAATCCAGCTTTCTAATTTACAGTGACCTTCAGGCTTTGCCGTAAACCTTTACCACCCCCAAATGAACATTTCCTCTCATTCTGCAGATAAGTTTTGATGCACGTAAAAAATCTGACTGCTTTTTTATATGCCCAAATGCAGACCAAGCTCTTTTGAAAGCCATGACCTGTGATACGGAATTAAAATTTGTCCCTTAATATATTCGTTTGCTGCATGTGTCTGTATGATGTAATCCCTCTCTAATCATCTCAGAGCACTGTAAGTACTCCAAGCAACTGTATACCTCAACTAGATGCAATATGATTTGATTCTTTAACTCTGTTGGGCTATCTACCCACCAAAATGTGTGGTACTGAGGAACGACCATCAAAGTTGGGTGTGATAGAATGCCAGGGAAAAAAAAAAAAAAAAACACCAAATCAGAAAAGATTAAAAAATATACAGTAGCACTCCTGTATTTCAAACTGATAGGCAGGATTTCTTCTGGAAAAAGACAGCGATTGAGATTTTTTTTCCTTTTTAGATATCCAGGTCAAACATTTTACACCCTCTCTTGTGAAACCTCAAAACCTCAGCTGTGGAGTTACCTGGGATGGAGTCTCTCCATGCCTTTTACATTTTACTTGTGCTTTCAAGTTCCATAAAACAGTCTCTTTGGTCTCAGTGCCCCACTCAGCCCCTTTTGGCTCCTAATGCTTTGTCCTTTGCTTTTAGTGACTTCTTTTTTTCCTGTTTCTAAGCCTGCTCTCTCTTTCCTTCTGTTCTGGCAGACCTGTCTCTCACTCCCTGAGTTTTCATTATTCAGTGGGATTCTTTCTCCTCTTCTGCCACCTGGGCTATGTCTTGCCTGTTCTTGTTCACTCTCTCTTCAAAGGCTTCTTTGTTTCCAAGCCTCTCCTGTTGGACTTGGCTTTCTTTTTTATTAGAAAGTTCTGGCTCAGAAAGCCTCAGCATCCTGTTGAGGACCACATTAGCTCCTGGTAAGTGTGTCCTACAACCCTAGAGCTGCTCAGAGTTACCCTGGGATCCAAAACTCTCTGAAGAGCAAATAGCTAACAGCACACAGCTCTCTCAGGCAGTGCTCTGCTCTTCTCCTGACAGCCTCTGTCCTGGAAGCAGCGAGGTGAGAGATGGTCCACATTCATAGTGCAGGTTTGACTTGCCACGAAGCTCCTGCGTGAGAAGACCCGACAGTTTTCCACCCATTTGTGTCTTGGGGACAGCATAAAACCCCAGAAGGTGAGCTGTAAGAGCAGACTGTAACTTTGCTGGTTCAGTTCTTCCACCAGACTGCAATGGCTACCCAGGCTTTTCTGCATCTGGCTGTTTTTGAACCAGAAATAGCAGGGGACCCTTAGCAATTGCATCTGACACTGAGGGACACAGCATTCCTCCTCATTCTCTTCCTCATGCAAGGGCTGAGGAAAGGCAAGTGTTGTGAAAGCTGTAAGAGAGTTGTATATGTGAATAAAGGGATGTTTCAGCCATATGCCAGTTCTCAGCTAGGATCCCTATTACAAGATAAAGTTGAGGCAAGAGAAAAGGCCTTTCCTCTTTTTACATCTTTAGAGAGTAAATATTCTAAAATAAAACTGCAGAAGAAACAGTAAACCCGATGCAAGTCTCTGTTATACCCAGCATTAGCACACCAAAGTCACCAGCCTGAACCCAACGTTTGGTGTTTGCCTGTTCATTAGCTGAATTGCTCTATTTGGACGGTGCAGGTGGTTTAGCACTGATGTAACACCTTCACAGTCAAACTCTGTGAACCCAGTTTGAAAGACTGTAAGCATTTCCTTCAGGTGGCCAGGCAAGCAAAGCGAAATGAAAGCTGCTGGTAGGTGAAAGGAATAAAAAAACAGGAGAAGAGAGTGTGATATTTCTCAGAGCCACACTGGGAACGCTGCAGGAATCCTAAAGAACACATCCAAGCTGAAAGGAGAGGGGAACAATTTTTGGCTGGAATTGGTGCAAACGACTACTGTGCAGCCACCGAGAGCAGGCTTGCCTCTTTTTTTTTTCTGAATGGCTCAGGGAATAGATTTGGCCGCAGGATAACAGGAGGCAACTCCCTTTTCTAATTTTTAGTACTTGCCTGTCCATGTAACGCAACCAGAAAACTTCGTTTCTGCACTAGGAAATGCCACGTAATCATTGAGCCATTGGTCCTTCATTCAGAAACCTGATGTTTGCCCAGCTATTCTCTCAAGTCATCTTTGCCAGCGAAGTCTAGTTTCAACTGCATGTGTGTCTTTATCTTTTCTAAAGCTGGAAATATTAATCACTAAACCTGATTGGTCTCACTGCTGCTTACCCCAGGGCAGCTTTTTTAGCTTATGAAAACTGGTGTCAGTTGACATTGTCATCCACATGGCTTGATGAGTAAGAGCTGAAGCTGAGCTATTTCCATTTTAACTAGACAATAAAGCAGAGAAGCTGATAAACGCTGAGGTAGGGTAGATTTCAGCAGGGAGGTTTTATGAAATGAAGTTTTCTCATTGGCCTCATAACCATCCTATTACTGGAAATGGAGCTTCCTATGCTTATCCTTTTAATGTTTTTATTAAGAGATCTCATCAAAAGACAGGAGAAGACTGTGCAGCCAGCTGAGAAAATTAAGGGGGAAAAGGCTTATTGTTATATAAATGTCCCTTCCTCCCACTTTTGCAGAGCTGTTCTTGATCCTTTCAAAGCAGTTTCCCTTCAAGAAAAGAAGATGCTGTTAGCTCAAATCATACTAAAAAGAAATTACAACAGTTAGTCTTTTATATTAATATTTTAGTCCATTAATGCCATTATTA
Source organism: Cariama cristata (assembly GCF_000690535.1). NCBI lineage: Eukaryota > Metazoa > Chordata > Aves > Cariamiformes > Cariamidae > Cariama > Cariama cristata. The sequence continues at coordinate 115,702 of NW_009636489.1, read as the reverse complement.
TTTATCTAGCACAGAATGAATGCTAGGGGCTTTTCAGATAGCAAACTCCACGGCCCAGTGTATGGTGTACAGGTGATATATGCAAAAGGATGCGTGAGTCGGTATCTAGTTAGGTGCTGGTCTGTACCTGAGGAGATGGGCACTGGGATCCCAGCTCTGCGGCACAGGGGTAAGCCAGACTAAACACACTTTTCAAAGTTGCTCAGCTCTCAGCTTCGAGGTATGAGGCCTGATCTCTCAGTGCGTTACTTTTCCTGCCGGTAAAAGAGAAGCCACTATGCTTTGTAGCTCTGTCTTTAGATTTCAGAAGGTGTCAGGAAACGCAACTTCCCATGTAGATAAGGACTACTTAGCATACTGGGACATGCTCTCATTAGAGGCCTCCGTGTGCTGCTACAGCATGATACCTTAATAAATGCATTTCTTCCTCTGCCAGAAAACTTTTTTTGATTTTCTGCTCTCAGTTCCACAAACAAGCAGAAAATTTCACCTGTATATTTAACAAGTTTGCTCCATGCCTCCTTTTAAAGTTCCTTTTTTCCTTTGAAGGATGTGTATTTTAAATTAAACAGAAAAGGTAAGGGGCAAGCTGAAGGATAGGAACAAGGCTTACAATGCTTAGGATGAAGTTTATTGTAATTTCCTGCAATTTTTTTCCCTCCTGTGCTTCCTTGGAGACAAGTTTGAATGCAAAGTCAGGCAGAGTTGATTCTTGATTTCTCTGGATACCACTGTAGAGGAGACGTCACTACGCTTAATTGCCTAAGCAATTGCCTAAGCAGGTTATACTTTCTGGTCTCAATAGATAGGATTTTCTAAGCTGATGCACTCACTTGACCTCTAACAAAGTCTCTGAAAACTGGAGATAAGAGGTCCAGAGGGTCTCCTCCATTTTGGGTGGAAGGGCTGAAGTTAAGCACCTCCATGGGGTCACTGCCATACATTCACAAGTCAGAGGGACCCTAGAAGCAGCAGGTTAAAGACAGGCCAGAAAGGGAGAAGTAACTGTGTTTCTCCTGCTCCTTCCCACCTGCCCCAGGCCTTGTGTGTGCCAAAACAGAGGTGACAAAGGCACAGCAGAAAGGAATTCCTCTTTGCTTTTTGAGGAGCATCAGAGCTGATCAAGATGAGCTGGAAACAGCCTTTCCATGTGCCCTGGGTCATCCTGTGGCTTCACAGGCAGCAAAATGCTCAAAAGGGATGTGCCTGAGTTTGGGTTTCACACAGCCTTTTCTGAAGCCAAATGCCTTCATGACATCATGCTATAAACTATGACTCTAAAGACCCTGAGATCCGAGGTCCTCGTAGAGGGGACTGTGGACAGTCATCTCTCATCCCTATGCCAACCCCCCTGGGATTAGTTGCTTACATACCAGTGGGTGTGTGTTTGGGGGATCAGTGGCCCTGGACACACCACCTCTACATAGATCTAGGAGATACAGACATATAAACATACAGCCTATGCCAGAGCTGAACGTCTCTGAAGCCTTTGGGTGTATAGTGCAATTCAGAGTGTGGGTTAGCTCAAAGAAAAGATCCGGCGAAGTTGTTTGGGATCCCTGCCTATAACTGAACCACGTTATGGTTTTGGTCCAAGTATATCTCCACTATATCTCCGGCTGCAAACGTAATCCTCCTTTATACATAGGCTGATACCTGTATGCACACACAGGCAAATGCAGAGAGGTCTCTAGGGAAGGCAGACAGTCAAGTGGGGAATCCTGTATGTTGGGAGCCCACACGGAGCCCAGCTGATGAATAAATAAAGGAGTACTGGCTTCCAGCGGTGCCAATTTCTTAACCTTTGGGATCATTAACGACTTCTCCCTTCCACTGGAAAAAAATCCAGCAGTTCCTGCATTTTTCTGAGACACAAGCAAAGCATTTAGCACCACAAATAAGCTCATAATTTGACAGGCAAAATGCCAGGAAAAGTGAAAGCAGATTTCTCCCTCCAAGGCCCTGAATATCTTAGTGATCCTTTACTCGTTTTTCAAATGCTATTTCCTTTTTGTTTAATCGCAGGTTCGGGTCAAGATACTCTTCAAAATATCATGCCCTGTCCATGCACATTTTCTTAACCTTAAGGATGTTCACAGTTTACTGCTTTGCCAGCCAAAACAAAGACAACACAGAAATGCCTACGCACGTACAGAGCAGTCGCTGAGTAGCTCTCATTTTTAATTTACCTACAGACGGATGTAGCATCCGTCCATGTTTTTTTTTCCTTATGTGCAAAGCCAGCATCCACAGAGTCGGCATAACAAGTATTCAAGAAGCTGTATTTGCTGTGAAAGTCATCAAAGGGAATTAGCTACAGTGTGTGAACAATAATTTTAGATGGCAGGGCTACAAAAAGAGCTGAGGCTGATAAAGGCCATAGGCAGGCAGAATATTTGAGCCCCTTGAAAATGAAACAATGCTATGTCTTCCCCAAGAGACTTCCAGCCAAGGAGCCCAATGGATTTTCACAAGGGCTGGGGAAGCTGGTGGCACCCTGGGGTAGGGTCTGTCTGCCCCAGGCTCCTTGAAGGAGAGGAACCTTGGGACTGATCTGAGAGGATGGGACTGTTCTCCATCCCCTACCCACTCTCTGAAGGACCAGGCTTCCCCATCACAGCTAGCCATCCAGTCCTGCATAAACATGGTGCTTCAGCACAGTGGGTGTCCCAGCTCTCTCCTCATCTAGGGACGTGGTTCAGGGAAGACAGTAACAGCATGGGGCTTTGCTGCCTTTTTGTGGGACTGCTGCCGCATCAGAGCAAGGTGGTAGTTGCAGCATTTGCATCAAGTCACAGTAAGTGAAATTCTGACTGAGTATAGGGGAAAAAAGGTCACTGTGAGAGT